>NC_059221.1:30029898-30284898 GCF_020615455.1 Coregonus clupeaformis | reverse complement strand
TAATTGAATGCCTGTCTGTAAATTCTGCTGTGTAATGCAGGATATTTGCCCTGAGCAGTTTGTGGGCCCCTGGCCCATTTACTTCAGGGAACATGTATCATGACTTTGTTCAGGTGTTATCAAGGAGAGGTTATCTTTAAATTCTGCTCTCTGTTGAATTACACTGAGTATACCAAACATTAGGAACACCTTCCTAAAATTGAGTTGCACCCCCACCCCCTTTTGCCCTCAGAACAGCCTCAGTCAGGGCAAGGATTCTACAAGGTGTCGAAAGCGTTCCACAGGGATGCTGGCCAATGTTGATGCCAATGCTTCCCACAGTTGTGTCAAGTTGGCTGGATGTCCTTTGGGTGGTGGACCATTCTTGATACACACAGGAAACTGTTGAGCAGGAAAAACGCAGCAGCGTTGCAGTTCATGATACAAACTGGTGCCCCTGGCACCTAATACCATGCCCTGTTCAAAGGCACTTAAATGTTTTGTCTTGCCCATTCACCCTCCGAATGTTACACACACACAATCCATGTCTCAATGGTCTCAAGGCTTAAAAATCCATCTTTAACCTGTCTCCTCCCCTTCATCTACACTGATTGAAGTGGATTTAACAAGTGACATCAATAAGGAATTATAGCTTTCACCTGGATTTACCTGTTAAGTCTATGTCATGGAAAGATCAGGTGTTCTTAATGTTTTGTATACTCAGTGTATATAGCTTGCTTATCAGTTTAGTTCCATGATTATGGGCACAAGCACAGTTTTTAAAGAGCCAATGTCAAAGCAGACATTTACGGACATTTACCTGGACAGTTTCATTAGCGTGTAAATGTGCAGCAGTCAGTCTGCTACACTCAGGGTAACCATTTATAGAACCCAAAAGACCCTAAACCTAGACAGATCCTGATTAAGTATCTGTAGTGATTCGACAGTGAGACCCTTCTGTTAACTGGCCTGTAAATTAAAACAATGTTACAGGGACATTGATTTATTTAGATCACAGATATGAATCTCATTTCTGCAACACCACACCAGTACATTTACAGTTATTAGTCTAAATCTGGGCACAAAGCCCAAACACCACAGCTGATTGAGGTTACAAAGGAGGAAACTTGCTGGGTTTCTCTTCACAGTTGGCTGTGTTAGTTTGCATTATTTGCCATCTCTGTAAGACTAAATGCTCACCACCACCGGGACTGTATAATGACCAGGACTGGACTTTTCTTAATTACTCACATATTTTATTGAAGGAGTTGCCTTCTAAATACAACTACACTGTTAGAAAAAAGGGTTCCAAAATGGTTATTCGGCTGTCCTCATAGGAGAACCCTTCACACTGGGCACAGATGTCAATTCAACGTCTATTCCATGTTGGTTCAACATAATTTCATTGAAATGACGTGGACACAACGTTGATTCAACCATTGTGTGCTCAGTTGGTTTTTGGTTCCAGGTAGAACCCTTTTTGGTTCCAGGTACAACTCTTTTGGGTTCCATGTAGAACCCTCTGTGGAAAATGTATGAAAATGTATGCATTCACTAACTGTAAGTCGCTCTGAATAAGAGCGTCTGCTAAATGACTAAAATGTATATGTAAAATGAAAGGGTTTTACATGGAACCCAAAAGGGTTCTACCTGGAACCAAAATGGTTCTACCTGGAACCAAAAAGGGTTCTTCAAAGGGTTATCCTATGGGGACAGCCAAATAACATTTTTTTGGTTCTAGATAGCACCTTTTCTTCTAAGAGTGTAATGTGGCTTTATGTTGAAATCTCATCCTTTGGATGCATGGTAGCGACTTCTTAGCTTCTCAACTGAACAGACTCATAGCATCTTGGTTGGTTACTGACAGGCAGCTCATATCAACTAAACAATACACACTTTTGTCCTAATCTCCATTTTGGGGCATTCCTAAAAAGTCAGTATGTGTTTGTTGTTTAGTGGTTGCCATAGCAAGATATAATTAAGGCTAACCAAACAGTCACACAGAACAAACCCACCTAATAAAATGTTGAATAGAATCATGTGAATAATGTACCAGGATGTAGGATACCAAAGATACACAGGGTTGGATGCTATAGCAACCCTCTATTGGTCCAGCTGCAAAAGGATGTCCAGTTCACCATTAATTTGTGGTATTTGTGATCTCTTAGATTCTTACTGTAATAGGCTAGTTTGGTAAACTGTGCCTGCCTGTCCTGGAGGACCACTGAGAATGATGTGTGGTGTTTGTACAGTCATCCTGGGGGTGGCTCACGGGACAGTGTTATCTCCTGATGACCAACAGAAAGCTGCCCCTCAGACATCACAAAGACAGTCTGGTCTAGGAGAGTCCAGACATTATCTCCACCCAATTTGTTGAACTCTTTTTTTTAATGACGTAAACACAGGAAATTGAGCTTTTGCCTATTTTAAGTTAAATTGGTGTCAGAAATTGCTCAGATGCTCTGCCAAATAGCATGATCCATGGACATATTACAGAGACATTTTGTATACAAGATAATTCATACTGAAATACTTTAGGATACTTAAAAGGCGTCTTGGCCACCGGCTTAGAATGAGTTGTTTGGGTCAGCTGTTTAATGAAGAGAAATGTTCAACTCTGAAATATCAGAATGTACTCTGCCTCCACTGGGATATCCTAATGCATAAACTGCAATCTGAAACAAGCCATTTATTTTAGAGACTGAGTGTGGGATGTGTATTTATTTAGTGCCCAGTGTTGGACCTACTTCAGCAGAATGTCAGCACTCAGCAGTAGACCGTTAGGCAGGCTTGCTGTTTACACCCTCAGGGTGCTCTCGTTGCTCAGACATAACAGTAACCATGAGTCATGGCAGTGCTAGCCCTGCTATTGCCACTTTCCCACATTGCAGACCCTCGGCTGCTCTTCTCTTTTTTTCATTTCAAACCACCAATGAATGACCTGTCATCCTTTCCTTAGGGCTTGTTTTCAAGCCTTGATAAGTAACCTGCCCTGCAGTGCTATTTTATGTGTGGAGATCAAGACTCATTCAACCATAGTATGACATAACACAAGGGCTTTATTCAGAGGCCCGTACAGATGCTGGAAAAGTGTTTTCAGGTCACAGGCATGTTCTAATGGGTCAGCCCCAGACCTGATTTTCTATTGACCCAACATAACATCAGGCCCTACCCTGCATCACATACCATAGATTCATACTATGAAGAACAAAACACATATTTCATAGAAACTCCCTGGACCATGAAGCAGGTGTTTCTATCTCCTTCAGGGGCAGCAGAGTTTGACAATGATCCAACATTCATAAGATGAAAATCCCAAGTGTTTCCCAGCTACAGTAATCATCAATTGTAAATAATCATGAGCCCACCACTGTTGGCTCATTGACGTGTACCCAAAGGGTGTGGCAGAATTCTGACTGATCTGCTCCGGGTACATTTACTAGAGCTGTGGGGGCTCAGAGGGTGTCAAGTGTTACCACCGGATACAGGGGACCCCAGTCCAGTGTGATATCCCACCTCCTCTACACTTGGCTCTGGAACGGTCTGAGGCTCTGAGCTGTGGCCCAGTCATGCGAGAGGTGTAATGACCGTTGTCTTTGGAAAGATCAAGAGGGAGTGTCGTTTTGTATGCAGAACTGGTCCTTAGCCTTTCCATAGATTTGGGAGGGGGTTTTAGAGGAGGTCTAGTCTCTTGTGTCAGACTTAGGGTTGCAAAGCTAATGGTACTTTACCAAAGTTACTGGAAAATCTTCAGTAATTTGGGTAGTTAACAGAAAATCTATGGCAATCTATCATAACTTTGGTAGTTTACACTAATATATAAGGTAGTATACATTTTTTAAACATGTGTCCATATTGTTCATGAGTTTCTAGTAGATAGACCATATGGTTCAAGAGTAAATAGCATAATTCATGAAAAAAGCATCTAATCAACAATGACAATTTTTTCAATTAACTCTGCATCTCTTCCAACTATTGCATTTTTTCACAACTGTCACCAGTTTGATGTCAAAACATTTACAACAAATACATACTGACATAGTAAAATAAATAAAAGTGTGTAGAAAAAATATATAATGAGTATTTCATGCTAAACCCCTCATATTAAACACCAATAGTATTCACTAAGTTGATATTTAGGATAATGTTTTACAGCTTCGTCAATTAATTTTTTTAAATCATCGTATTTAGTTATTTCATATATTTTACATGTGATGAAGCCACACAGAGAGCCAGAGATAATTACAGACACCTGTTATAATCTGAAGTACCCAAAAGAGCCACTAGATGTTTTGTGATAGATAACATGAAATCCTTGAAAGATATCAAAATGTGGGTAGTTTACTGGTCAACTTTGAAGGTTTCCAGTAATATAACCTCCCTTCGCAACCCTAGTCACTGTTACATAAAAGTATACAAATCGAGCAGTCAGAGTGCAGATTGGGTTACTGGGTGCAGAGATTGGTGAAAGGTTTTTCTCCTGACCACCATAGACAAACAGATGGAGTTCTAATTAAGAGCTGGACAGGAAGTAGTCTAGTTAGCCAGATGAGGTCTGAGGGGATCGGTCTGGTCACATCCTGATACGCCCAGACTCTCCCTCCACCTCCACACCACAGCTGGGATACATTGACTTCTGTGGAGTGATCAGTGGAATGATCACAGTGGTATTTCTCTAATCAAAACAAACTCTTCAAGCACTGTGAGAAACTGAACAGAGATGCAAGTAGGCAACATATTTTCCCATTGAGGAAACAGACGTAGCCTATTGTTGATAAAAATCAACCCATCATTAAATGTTGCATATTTATTGAAATGCCTACTCTTTGTTGAAATATAATTGAAGCAAGAGGGTGGTGTCTAGTAACATTTGCCAGTCATTATATCCCTGCAATTATATTGAAATCAGTCTATGTAACTTGGTAAGGCATTGTAACCACATTGTACCAGAGACCATAGAACAATGTTTTCTCCTACAGAGGCTCTCAATTGAGATGAGAAACACGCACATGTACATTTACCTCCCACAGCCGACGCATGGCCTTCACAAAGCTAAATTAAGCAGGGCCTAAAAGTGGGTGATGGGAAACCACGGAGGAGGTCAGAGAGAATGTGAAACCATAAACCAGGCCTCTTCTCTAGCAGAGACCCCCAGTCTGTTTATGGATAATTGGTTTCTGCCTATATGATGCTTATGCTGCTCAAATGTCTCACATGATATTGTAGCCACCCTGACATCCACAGCAACTTTGCCCTCGTGTTGTAAACATCTGTCTCTGCTGAATGGTTATTGGATTGTTCTGTATGAAGGAAGAAGAAAAAAGGTGAGGTCTGAGATCTTATTGGAAAAATACTGAAGGATGCCAGGATCAAAGGATAGCAGACAATGGCGACTGTGTGTTTTATGACCTTATAGGCGTCACTAAAGCGTTTGTGAAGGGATGCAGTGCTGCTTTTAGATTTTCAAATCAGCGATATATGATACCGTAGCCATCAGAAAGTATTCACACCCCTTGACATATTCCACATTTTGTTGTGTTACAGCTTGAATTTAAAATGGATTAAATTGAGATTTTTTTTGTCACTGGCAATACCCCATAATGTCAAAGTGGAATTATGTTTTTACACATTTTTACCAAAAAAAAGAAAAAAAAGAACTGAAATGTCTTGAGTCAATAAGTGTTCAAACCCTTTGTTATGGCAAGCCTAAATAAGTTCAGGAGTAAAAATGTGCTTGACAAGTCACATAATAAATTGCATGGATTCCCTCTGTGTGCAATAATAGTGTTTAACATGATTTTTGAATTACTACCTCATCTCTGTATCCCACACATACAATTATCTGTAAGGTCCCTCAGCCGAGTAGTGAATTCCAAACACAGATTCAACCACAAAGAGCAGGGAGGTTTCCCAATGCCTCTCAAAAGAGGGCACCTATTAGTAGATGGGTAAAAAAATAAAAAACAGACATTGAATATCCCTTTGAGCATTGTGAAATTATTAATTACACTTTGGATGATGTATCAATACATCCAGTCACTACAAAGATACAGGCGTCCTTCCTAACTCAGTTGCCAGAGAGGAAGGAAACCGCTCAGGGATTTCACCATGAAACCAATGGTGACTTTAAAACAGTTACAGGGTTTAATGGCTGTGATAGGAGAAAACAACATTGTAGTTACTCCACAAAACTAACCTAATTGACATAGTGAAAATAAGGAAGCCTGTACAGAATTTCAATATTCCAAAACATGCATCCTGTTTGCAACAAGGCACTGAAGTAATACTGAAAAAAATGTGGCAAAGCAATTCACTTCTTGTCCAGAATATAAAGTGTTATGTTTGGGGCAAATCCAATACAACACATTACTGTGGACCACTCTCCATATTTTCAAGCATAGTGGTGACTGCATCATGTTATGGGTAAGCTTGTAATCATTAAGGACTGGGGAGTTTTCAGGATAAAAAAGAAACGGAATAGAGCTAAGCACAGGCAGAATCCTAGAGGAAAACCTGGTTCAGTCTGCTTTCCACCAGACACTGGGAGATTCATTCACCTTTCAGCATGACAATAACCTAAAACACAATGCCAAATTGACACTGGAGTTGTTTACCAAGAAGACAGTGAATGTTCCTGAGTGGCTGAGTTACAGTTTTGACTGAAATCTACATGGAAATCTATGGCAAGACCTGAAAATGGTTGTCTAGCAATGATCTACAACCAATTTGACAGAGCTTGAAGAATTTTGAAAATAATAATGGGCATTTCACAATCCAGGTGTGGAAAGCTCTTACAGACTTACCCAGAAAGACTCGCAGTTGTAATCGCTGCCAAAGGTGTGTCTACAAAGTATTGACTCAGGGGTGTGAATACTTATGTAAATGAGATATATCTGTATTTCAAAAACATTGCAAGAATTTACGAAAACATGTTTTCACTTTGTCATTATGGTGTATTGTGTGTAAATGGGTGAGAGATAAAAATCTATTTAATCCATTTTGAATTCAGTCTGTAACACAACAAAATGTGGAATAAGTCAAGGGCTATGAATACTTTCTGAAGGTACTGTATGTGGGGAAAAAACTCCTGCCTGTATCTAATCTTTATCTCTAGCTTTTCTTGGTCATTTTCTTTGTTGTTGTTGAATATTTTAACTTTTGTTTGTGCTAACCTCAGGCCTGTCTCTTATGTTAATAGAACACTGAGTCTCTGGACAGGTCCATCCAGAACACTCTCTCAGCCCTCTTTCCCCCCTTCGAGGCCACAGCCCCCACCGTCCTGAGCCAGCTCTTCCAGGTAATAGAGGAACGTTACCTTGGAGACGCCCTCCAGTGTCTGCTGGACTTTCTCATCCCAGCCAAACACATCCTTGAGAGTGTTCAGCAGGCTGCCTGTGTGAGTCAACAGCATCAGAGCTATACTCATCAACACAGATGCACAGCTAAACAAAAAAAAGACATAACAGTTCACCATACACACCTACAGGCTCAAATAAAGACCACCTATACAAAACAAAGTTAGCTCAATTACAAAGCTTGCAACTGCCTTCAACTCCTCTCTGTCTTGTACTGCTAAGTGTAAAGACAAATTAAATGGTAAAGAAATGTCTGTCCTTTTCTCCCGTCAGGCCCAGTACTCTGATGTGGTGTTCCGCTGTGAGGGCTGGCCTCTGTGTCTGCATGAGAAGGTGGTGATCCAGCTGGCCCCGATCAACCCCCTATTGCTGTGCCCAGGGGATTTCTACTTGCAGGTGGCTCCCTTCTCTGAGCAGGCCGCCCGCATCGTGGTCTGGAGCCTGCTGGAGGAGGGACAGGGTCAGGAGGTGGAGGTGGAGGAGACACCCATCCCTGAGACCTCCTACCCCTGCATCTTCACTGAGGACTGGCTAGGGGAGCTCAACCAAGGACGCCATGGTACTCCACTTAGCCACTGTATCCTCTCCACAGACCAGGGCATGGTGAAGGTGCCATGGGCGCAGGTGACTCTTCCTGAGTTTGTGGATAAACCCAGAACTATGGCCTCATCATCTCTTCCCCTGGCTGCTGTTCAACAGGAGGTAGTGGCAGGGCCCGGGCCCTCATTGATGCTGCCTCACCCTGCCCCTGCGTACTCTGTGGAGACTAGGATCTCTCCTGCTAAACATGGCATTGCGGTGTCGCTGCGTCTGGTGGACAGTAACTGCTCCAGGCTGGTTAAGGTGGATCAGGATGGGCCTGTGGCTAAGCCCATAGGCTGGGTGTCTCCCAACACATGGGACAGCCGCAGCAACAACACCTCTGAGGTTGAGGGGGAATACGTAGATTTGGTGGATTTCACTAAAGAGAAAGAAGCATTGCTCCTTAGTGGGGCTCACAGTCACAAACACCCCAGAGCGCTCATGTTTAGGCCTGTTCCACTTAACAGGCCTGGTGTTCCTCTGGCTCCAGCCCTGCCCCCGTCCTTGGCCCCAGCCCTGGTCCCCAACTGGCCCGTCAGGGAACCCTCACACTGCGGCCGGACCATCCAGTCCTCCGAGGAGTCCCCCTGCACCCCTTGCATGAGGAGGAGAATGGGCCAGGTGTCCAAAGCACAGGAGCTCAGGTGCCGGTACAGGGAGTCTTACCATTCAGCACTGCAGAATCCTGTTACCTTTGAGAGAGACAATAGACTGAATACACTGGCAGTTCTGGAGGAGGCTAGTCCATGTGAGGGGAGGCTGGAACCAGAGGGTAAAGAACTATGTCCTGGTGTCTCCCAGCAGTGCTGCCATCCAGACCCAGGACATCATGACCAGACTCCCCCTGTTAAAACGGTTACTTGTAGGGAGTATGGAGAAAGCAACACTATATCCAGTGGAATTCTACAAGGCCTGAGTGACACTATAGAGAACGATGGGAGATGTCCCTCTTCTCTGTCGACCACTGTTGTGGACACATCAGAGAATTGTGAAGTAGTAATACAAGGAAGAAAAATTAGGAGGGATATTGTCTCATCTACAGAGATGATTCCTAGCTTACATGTAGTGAAATGTAAAAACGCCACAGCTTTTGGACTGGTTTCCCCAAAGATGAACAGGCAGAGACTGCCCAAAGGTAAGAGATCTACAGCATGAAATATGTTTGTTATTCTGTAATATTTCAAATCAAATCAAATTGTATTTGTCACATGTGCCGAATACAACAAGTGTAGACCATACAGTGAAATGCTTACTTACAAGCCCTTAAACAACAATGCAGTTTTAAGAAAAATAAGCATTAAGTAAAACATAGATGAGTAAAAAAATAAAATAAAAAATAATTAAAGAGCAGCAGTAAAAGTAGCGAGGCTATATACAGGGGGTACAGGTACAGAGTCAATGTGCGGGGGCACAGGTTAGTCGAGGTAATTGAGGTAATATGTACAGTACCGGTCAAAAGTTTCCAGGGTCTTTCTTTATTTTTACTATTTTCTACATTGCAGAATAACCGTGAAGACATCAAAACTATGAAATAACACATATGGAATCATGTAGTAACCAAAAAAGTGTTAAACAAATCAAAATATATTTTAGATTTTAGATTCTTCAAAGTAGCCACCCTTTGCCTTGATGACAGCTTTGCACACTCTTGGCATTCTCTCAACCAGCTTCACCTGGAATGCTTTTCCAACAGCCTTGAAGGAGTTCCCACATATGCTGAGCACTTGTTGGTTGCTTATCCTTCACTCTGCGGTCCAACTCATCCCAAAACATCTCAATTGGGTTGAGGTTGGGGGATTGTGGAGGCCAGGTCATCTGATGCAGCACTCCATCACTCTCCTTCTTGATCAAATAGCCCTTACACAGCCTGGAGGTGTGTTTTGGGTCATTGTCCTGTTGAAAAACAAATGACAGTCCCACTGAGCGCAAACCAGATGGGATGGCGTATCACTGCAGAATGCTGTGGTAGCCATGCTGGTTAAGTGTGCCTTGAATTCTAAATAAATCACAGACAATGTCACCAGCAAAGCATCCCCACACCATCACACCTCCTCCTCCATGCTGCACGGTGGGAACCCCACATGCGGAGATCATCCGTTCACCTACTCTGCGTCTCACAAAGACACACCGGTTGGAACCAAAAATCTCAAATTTGGACTCATCAGACCAAAGGAAAGATTTATGTCCTTTGCTCGTGTTTCTTGGCCCAAGCAAGTCTCTTCTTATTATTTGTGTCCTTTAGTAGAGGTTTCTTTGCAGCAATTCGACCATGAAGGCCTGATTCACGCAGTCTCCTCTGAACAGTTGATGTTGAGATGTATCTGTTACTTGAACTCTGTAAAGCATTTATTTGGGCTGCAATTTCTGAGGCTGGTAACTCTAATGATCTTATCCTCTGGAGCAGAGGTAACTCTGGGTCTTCCTTTCCTGTGGCGGTCCTCATGAGAGCCAGTTTCATCATAGCGCTTGATGGTTTTTGCAACTGCACTTGAAGAAACTTTCAAAGTTCTTGAAATGTTCTGGATTGACTGACCTTCATGTCTTAAAGTAATGATGCACTGTCATTTCTCTTTGCTTATTTGAGCTGCTCTTGCCATAATATGGACTTGGTCTTTTACCAAATAGGGCTATCTTCTGTATACCACTCCTACCTTGTCACAACACAACTGATTGGCTAAAACGCATTAAGAAGGAAATAAATTCCACAAGTTAACTTTTAAGAAGGCACACCTGTTCATTGAAATGCATTCCAGGTGACTACCTCATAAAGCTGGTTGAGAGAATGCCAAGAGTGTGCAAAGCTGTCATCAAGGCAAAGGGTGGCTATTTGAAGAATCTCAAATAAAAATATATTTGGATTTGTTTAACACTTTTTTGGTTATTACATGATTCCATATGTGTTATTTCATAGTTTTGATGTCTTCACTATTATTATACAATGTAAAAAATAGTAAAAATAAAGAAAAAGCCTTAAATGAGTAGGTGTGTCCAAACTTTTGACTGGTAGTGTACATGTAGGTAGAGTTAAAGTGACTATGCATAGATAATAAACAGAGTACCAGCAGCGTAAAAGAGGTGGGGGGGGTGCAAATAGTCCGGGTAGCCATTTGATTAGCTGTTCAGGAGTCTTATGGCTTCTGGGTAGAAGCTGTTAAGAAGCCTTTTGGACCTAGACATGGCGCTCCGGTAACGCTTGCTGTGCGGTAGCAGAGAGAACAGTCTATGACTAGGGTGGCTGGAGTCTTTGACAATTTTTTGGGCTTTCCTCTGACATCGAGGTCCTGGATGGCAGGAAGCTTGGCCCCAGTGATGTACTGGGCCGTACGCACTACCCTCTGTTGCCATACCAGGCAGTGATGCAACCAGTCAGGATGCTCTCGATAGTGCAGCTGTAGAACTTTTTGAGGATCTGATGACCCATGCCAAATCTTTTCAGTCTCCTGAGGGGGAATAGGCTTTGTCGTGCCCTCTTCACAACTGTCTTGTTGTGTTTGGACCATGATCGTTTGTTGGTGATGTGGACACCAAGGAACTTGAAGATCTCAACCTGCTCCTCTACAGCCCCGTCGATGAGAATGAGGTGTGCTCGGTCCTCTTCTTTTTCCTGTAGTCCAAAATCATCTCCTTTGTCTTGATCACATTGAGGGAGATGTTGTTATCCTGGCACCACAGGTCTCTGACCTCCTCCCTATAGGCTGGCTCATCGTTGTCGGTGATCAGGCCTACCACTGTTGTGTTGTCGGGCAAACTTAATGATGGTGTTGGAGTCGTGCCTGGCCATACAGTCATGGGTGAAGAGGGAGTACAGGAGGGGACTGAGCACGCACCGCTGAGGGGCCCCCGTGTTGAGGATCAGCATGGCAGATGTGTTGTTACCTACCCTTACCACCTGGGGGCGGCCCGTCAGGAAGTCCAGGATCCAGTTGCAGAAGCAGGTGTTTAGTCCCAGCGTCCTTTTTTAAACACAATTATTTATTACATCCCTCTGTATCATCCTTCCTCCCTAAAGATGTCTCCCAGGCTGGCCAACCCTCCATGCCTGTTAGACACGGACACCAGACCCCTCCACCGGCCCCACCCCCTGAGACAACTCAACAGCCCCCGGGTCACTATGCTGTGTCCAGGTCTAATGTCCAGGCACCAGAGTCAGCAGAACCCAGCACTCACCCCCTCCAGATGGGAATAGCATGTCTTACTGGTATGGAAACCCCCCTTACATGTTTTGCCTTAGAGACAGAGGTGGATGACATCTCTGTCCAGGGAAATATCCTCACGTTCCCCTCTCCCATACTCAGGTGGCAGAGACAGGACGGGTCGGTTGGTGGTTGAGGTTTACGGTGACCAGGAAGGTTGGAGATCTCCTTCAGTGTCTAGTCTGGAACTCTGCAAACTCCTGCTCTACCTCCACTCTGTAATCAGGTAAATATGAGACCCCCTGGTCTCTCTCTGTAGCCTGAACCACTGCATTGTATTATTAATTCATTGTTTTCATCTTCATAATTTCTAGGAGAGAACTAAGAGAACTTGGAATGACACTAGTTATTGATGCTCGGCAGAATCCACCTCCATCACAGTTCAATAAGGCCTTGTTGATGCTTCAGGTAAGAAAGACTTGTCATCTTCCTCGTCATATTGGTATCAGCACTACACAAAATCACCACAAGAGGATAGCAACTAGCTAAAAATGACACTGAACTCAACTAAACTTTATTTATTATTTTCTTCACTCCCCTGATTTGTGCTCAGCTTTACCTGCAGGTATAGGCTAATGCATTTACTCATACCTATTTATTGCTGTGAGGTCTCATATTTTGATTATGTTACAGGAGCAGATTCCCCATGCAGTACACAGTGTCCTTATTCTGGTGGAGAAAGAGAGCTGCCATCGTCCAGAGAAATGTCCTGGACAACGGGTCAGATCTGAACCAAGGGTTTCCTCTAATGATTTCCATCAGGCTTATCATTTCATAAACAGTTACTGCATTTATTCTGGGAGAATTGCTGTCTGATGTAACTGACTGTGCCATTCGCTGTCTATAAATAGATTGATGTAGTGACATCACTGAAGGCGTTGCACAAGATGGTGGAGGGGAGCCAGTTGACCTACGGCCTAGAGGGCACCCTGCCCTACAGCCACCAGGACTGGCTGCAGCTCCATCAGGTAGGTCCCTAGAGGGCACCCTGCCTTACAGCCACCAGGACTGACTGCAGCTCCATCAGGTAGACCCCTAGAGGGCACCCTGCCCTACAGCCACTAGGACTGACTGCAGCTCCATCAGGTAGACCCCTAGAGGGCATCCTGCCCTACAGCCACTAGGACTGACTGCAGCTCCATCAGGTAGACCCCTAGAGGGCACCCTGCCTTACAGCCACTAGGACTGACTGCAGCTCCATCAGGTAGACCCCTAGAGGGCACCCTGCCTTACAGCCACTAGGACTGACTGCAGCTCCATCAGGTAGACCCCTAGAGGGCACCCTGCCTTACAGCCACTAGGACTGACTGCAGCTCCATCAGGTAGACCCCTAGAGGGCACCCTGCCTTACAGCCACTAGGACTGACTGCAGCTCCATCAGGTAGACCCCTAGAGGGCACCCTGCCTTACAGCCACTAGGACTGACTGCAGCTCCATCAGGTAGACCCCTAGAGGGCAACCCTGCCCTACAGCCACTAGGACTGACTGGGACAGTTAGAGCAATAGACAGACACTAGAGAACTGTTGTTTGTTGTTGTGCTTTGATGTCTGATGAACAGTACAATTGTCTTTCAGAAACTTCATCCCTTCATGTCAGATCTCCAGGAGGCTTCAGGTTTGCTACTGAGGGCCATCAGGAAACTAGAGGGAGGTCGTAAGATTGACAAAGTGCAGGTAATGAATTTAACCTTGACCGTGACGACACTGTATTACTGAAAACATGTTGGATTGGACTGAGGTTCTTATTATCCTGAAACCCTTCTCTCCATGTGTGGCAGGATGTACAGAGGTGTATTCTAGAACAGAGAACACTGATGAAGGATGTTCTGGAGGACAACCGGTTGGTCGCTCTGCAAAGGGAGGGCGGAGCCATGCTGGCAAGGCTGAGGAGGGAGAGTGACCTCAGATACTCTCACTATGAGGATTACAGGTATACTGACTGTCACTGTTTAGTATGGCTGGGCCAATTGAGAGGCTCCTTCACAAAATGATTATCAATGTATTATTCCCTTGACCTCTGACCTCTCTGTGCAGTGATGCTGTAGACTCTGTGACCTGTATGTACAACCATGTAGAGGAGCAGGCCCATGTGCTGGTGCAAAGATCCAACATGTCCCTGGAGCACCTTGAATACCTGCTCCAACTCAGAGAAATGGAGGGCCACTTCTCTAAGGTACATTCAGAGGCTCCTCATATGCATACTGTATACCCATTATGTAAGGTTCATCCAGGGGCTGTTCTTGTAAGAACGATGGCATGATAATAACTAATTGACTATATGACTAAGCCATGTTTTGGAGTATAAAATAATGATGCTCCTCCTCCTCATGTAGATCAGGGAATGGTTTGATGCCGAAGGGGAACGGCTGTTGCTGGAGGCAGAATCGGTGGAGGACTCCAGAGAAAGAGTTGCGCATACTCTCCAGAGTTTCAGTGTATTCCTCTCTGAAGCCAATGTAAGTCTGACTTTCTCCATTCACTCTCTCTCCACCACACCAGGCAAAGTGGTGACACTGTTTCCTACTTGTTTCATTGGAATCCACTTATTTAATTTGTCTGTTACTATCTTTTAGGAGCAGAAGCACCAGGTTATGGCCCTGTTGACAGAGGCAGAGAAGATCCAGGGCCCATCTCCATACCCTGAGACTGAGGTGTTCAGGACCATGGTGTGCACTTTCAAGTCTGGTCTGGCTGACTTCCTCTCACGGGCGGATAGGTGCCGCAGTGAGCTGGAGACTATGGTCTCTGTGTGCAACTTCTGTGAACAGGTTGGTGGGATGAGTTGTTCCACAATTGCTGTTTACGTCTTTTTATACAGCATATCATATTGATGTTGACATGTTGTAGGGATATAGGAAAAAGTAATGAAACTTGAATGACTATCACCTCTCAGTGCCTCTTTCGGGGTTTTTGAATAGGTATTCTGCCTCTTTCTTCTAGGCTACTGAGCTGGCCAAAAACTGCAGACAATACCTGGACCAGGAGCAGGTTGGCAGACACCCAGAGACGGATGATGTCTCTACACTCCAGATGTACCAGGAGAGCTTTGTCCAGTTCTCCCCAGAGCGCTTCCAGGAGGTGAAGGCCCAGGCGTGTGCTCTGAGGGGCTCCAGGGGCATGCGGGTGTGGAACGTAGCCTGGCTCAAGTGTCAGGAGGTCAGACAGCAACTGGAGGAGAGACTGCAGGATGTGGAGAGGGCCTTGAGGAACACAGGCCCCTGGCAAGAACAACATAGACCTGGTGAGGATCAGGCCACGGCTCAGACAGTGACTCATCATGATAGAGCTCTGTTACTGCCCAGACCTGGTCCACCACACTGGTACAATCCCCCAACAGGCTCTATGGTGGGAAGGTATCATGGGACCTTGGAGAGCAGGAACAACTCTGTGACCTGCTGTAATATCAACTTCAAGTATGAGAATAACAGACCTTGTAAAGGGTCAAAGGCCACCACTGTGCAGGCCTCTCCCAACATCAAATCCATTAGGATAGCGGAGAGGGAGCCCAGCAGGAGAGAGGCCTGTCGAGGAAGGAGCGGAGAGGCCGCCACCCTTGCAGACTCACAGACGGTGGGCTGTGAGTGGTTCCCGTGGCAACGTGGGGACCTGGGCCGGTCCATGAGCGAGGACTCGTGTGCGACCGCCATGTCCAGTCAGTCTGAGGCTCGGGTCCAGACACCATCCTGCTCCCACGGGCAACCCTCCTGCCGGATCCTGCAGGCCGCTCAAAAGTTCCAGATCTCACGGCATGGCAGCTTCTGCTCAGCGGAGTCCTGTAGTGGCCGAGAGGGGAATACTAGCTCATCAGTGAGGAGGTGTAAGGGAACAACATCTCTAGGAAGTCCAGAGGAGAACGCTGGCAGTGTAATGTAAGTTACTAATCGAGCAAGACCTTCACCTTAGAACGACTCAATGTATTTTTATCCTTCTGTGCTTCATCTATTTTTTTCCTGTCTCTAAGCTTGCACTGAAGTGACACAGGTACATTACATACTTCTTTGGACTGAACATGAGAGCTTGTGTTTGGCTGTGTTGTTGGTGTAACTTTATATCTCTGTAGGAAGCTGCAGAGGATCATGGAGGAGCTGCTGTTAACAGAGAGGGAGTATGTGCGCTCCCTGGGCTACATCCTGACGCACTACCTCCCACTGCTGGAGAGGACTGACGTGCCTCAGGACCTGCGGGGCAAACGTGGAGTGATATTTGGAAACCTGGAGAAACTGTATGACTTCCACAGCCATTTCTTCCTCAGGGAGCTGGAGGCCTGTCAGACAGAACCCTTAGGAGTGGCTCGCTGCTTCCTAAGACACGTGAGTTACAGTTTGCCTGCTCATGTCTCTTAATTCAAAATTTAAGCTTGAGTTCTATAACTCTGTTGATTTGTTGAATTTGCTACTGAATTTGATACCTTGAATATTCCTGTTGTGCTGTAAACTCTCCCCTCTATATGCAGAGAGACAGTTTAGGCCTTTATGCTCTCTACAGCAAGAACAAGCCTCAGTCAGACGCCTTAATCCTTCACCATCGCCATGACATCTTCAAGGTGAGGCACTCCCATCAATACTCAGTGTCAAAGATCAATGGTCAATTCCTATCAATGCTCTCTCCATCCCTCCTGTGATCAATTCTCTGTGCCGTCTCCTCCCACCCCAGAGGAAGCAGCAGGAGCTGGGGGACCACATGGACCTGTCCTCCTACCTGCTGAGGCCCATCCAGAGGATCAGTAAGTACAGCCTGCTTCTGCAGGACATGCTGGGGGTGTGTGGGCCTCAGAGAGACAGGGACAGGGAAGAGCTCCAGGCTGCAGTCGATGTGGTCCGCTTCCAGATGCGACATAGCAATGACCTCCTCACCATGGACGCCATCCAGGACTGTGATGTAAGTTTACCATCCATCTCCAAAATAATGTGTAACTTATGAACAGCTGTCTAAATGGGGGGTTAATGGGGGCGTATAAGGAAATGATCACCTATTATTGTATAAACAGTATCAAGGATTTTCAGGAATAAACATGGTTGTCTTTTTCTCTACTCCTCCCCCTCCAGGTGAATCTGAAGGAGCAGGGCCAGCTGATTCGCCAGGATGAGTTCATCGTGTTCTTCAGAAAGAAGAAGTGCTTCCGTCGTATCTTCCTCTTCCAGGATCTCATTCTCTTCAGCAAGACCAAGAAGACAGATGTGGGCAATGATGTGTACATCTACAAACAATCTTTCAAAGTGTGTATACAACATTCTTTTTTTTTTTTGTGAACAACCGTAAAACACCCCATTTTCAGAATACATTTGTAGTATTGTTTTCATTGCAATCTTACAGGCCTTTATATTTGCTAAACAAAGACCAAATCATCCAGCCCTTATGTTGAAATTGGTAACAGAAAGCAGTGTTTATTTAGTCTTTCTTTCTTTAGCCTTTCTTTCACTTCTGTTTCTGTCTAGACGTCTGATATCGGGATGACACATAACTCTGGAGAGAGTGGTCTGTGTTTTGAGATCTGGGTCCGGAGGAGGAAGTCCCAGGACACGTACACTCTGAAGGCTGACAGGGCAGAGGTGAAGAGGTCCTGGACCAGAGACCTGGAGCAGATTCTCTGGGAACAAGCTGCCTACAGCAGAGGTTAATCCTCCATTCTGTATATGCCCTGTCAATCACTATTCATGGTCTTTTATCAACTGTCTACTTCAAATGTGATTTTTAAGTCATAGACGATATTTGTTTGTTCCTCTAGCCGACCTCTGTGTCTGTAATTATTGATAGATTTTCTTTAGGGGGTGCAATTGTTAACAAATACATCATATTGATGTTTTGGTAAAGTGTGTTAAAGGGTGTTTGGTGTGTTGTAGAGCTGCGGATGCAGGAGAGGGTGTTCAATGGGATGGGGAGGAAACCTTTCATGGACATCCAGCCTAGCGAGGCAGCAATCTGTGAGAGGACCGTCAACTGTGTCCTGCTAGGAAGAGGTATAAAGTCCACAGCCAAGTCCCAAGTCCCATACCCATGAACTGACAACACAAATGTGTAATGTACTCACTGACTGAATTGTCTCTTTGCTTGGTCAGCCCTGGTGCCGTCTTGTCCACAAACAGATCTTGAATTTCTCCGGCCCAACTCCATTGGTTCAGGCAGTAGTGCCTCTACCTCCTGCAGCCACTCATCTTCCTCCTCTGGACGAGGTTCATTACCTCCGGTTCGTTACCCTGGTAACCAGACACAAGGTGGGGAGACCAATCATATGGTCTATTCTTTCCCGGCGACTGTGACGGTGACGGAAGAGGATCTCAGTAATCATCATAATCACCAGAAACAAAACCTTAATCTCAGTGAGTTTTCTTGTTCTTGGATGGTACATGACTGAAACTAACAGACATACAGTATTTTACTCTTGATATGTGCAAGCATGTGTCTAAACCTGAGTGATGCCATATCTACATACCTGTTGATATTCCAGTGGGCTGCACAGAGTCGTCGGGTGAGAGTGCCAGTGTGTTCATCAGCTCGGAGCGCAGCTGCCTCTCTGCCATTGGTGGAGAGGTGGAGGACTCGTCATCAGTCACGTCCCAGAGTTTCCAGTCCCATGTCACCCAGAGAACAGCAGCACCCAGTCTCAGGAAGAACAGCTCACCTGCTACCATCAGGAAGAAGCCCTCCATCGCTCCCAAACCACCAGCGCTGGCTGCTCCTCAGAGCCTGCAAAAGGTGTGGTGAATTGATGTGATCAAGCCAGTAATTGGACCTAATTGTAAACCTTCATAATAATTACACTGTACATTTTCAAATGGATGAATTTAGTTACATTTAGTATATTCCATCTCTATGAAGATCAAAGAAAACTGATAGCCAATACTTTCTTCACAGGGCAAAGAAATGGTTGCAATAGGAAAATCAACAGAAGTTTAACCTGTGGATTCAACGGGTGAGTTGAAACCAAATACAGTACTTTTCATTGCCATATACGGGGCATAGATGTGCAATGTAGTTGTTTAACATATTATGGGATTGATTTTCTTCTAGATGGTTTTATCCAGTCAGCCTACTGAGAACATGCTATGGATCTCTGAGGAGTGATGATGGAGTGCAGTCAAGCTGACCATTCTGGCAAGAAGAAAGTTTGAATTAAAATTGTTTTTGATAACAGATACAGTAACTAGGACCTCTAGTTGAAAAGCACTGAAGAGAAAGTCACTTTTGTTTTTAAAGAGCTACTGTATCTGGAATATTCTAGCTGAAATATCATGAAAATGAACACCTGATGGACTGTGGTTAGTTTAAAGGGCTTATGGTGTCCATTCATCTGATATACTACTTAAGCAACCACTTCTTGATCAACTACTGCTTTAACTGAACGACTATGCGTTTGCCATCATTGGCTCATAGAACTGACTACCTTTTTTCTTGTAATATGATTAATATTTCAGCTATGAATTTCAATGTTACAAATTTATTTGGAATTTGACACATCCTTCCCTTGTGATGTTGACTCTCTTGATTACCCAATTTTTACACACATTTAACGCTGTTTATAATAACAATGTAGACATTGTCAAACTCAAACAACTGGCGAAAGAAACATCAGTCTTGTTCCCATCAGTTTTCTCTGCAGGCTCAGGGCAACTTGTCAGTGGCATGCTTAGATATGATTTGCTGCCCAGACAGGTAAATAGATTTGGGATCAACTATCCAGGGTCAAAATAAGCCCACTGACAGGTGGGAAAGCAGAGTAGCCAATCGAGGATTTGGACAATGCGCCATTTAAGGTAATTTCGGATTAAGCCAACATATGCAGCGTTTACCATGAATGTGGTCTCCGTGAACACAGGAATATTGCTTTTAAAACGTGCATTGTGGAGAAATTGAATCCCGGCCTTAATCTATTTTTTCCATTTGGACAGAAGGCTCTGTGAATATATTCTCTGGAAAGGGCGAACACCACTAACTGGCAATTATTTAAGGGTCCGTCTGGCATTCTCAACTCATCAGAAACCACACATTTCTGACTGAGTATTATCCGGTTCAGTCAACATTTTAGAAGAAATGGGAACAACTTCATTCACTGGAAAGTGAATCTTGCCACATCAAGTGGTCATAGGTCATGACTAAACCTTGTGACCTGACTGACTGAGCATAGCCCTTCTGGTCAGCACATAGCCATCGGTTAAACTGTCTGTATCAGATAACAACACTGTTGTGTAGGCCAGTGGTTCCCAACTCCGGTCCTCCAGTCCCTCCAACAGCAGACATTTTTATTGTAGTCCCGGACAAGCACACCTGATTTAGCTTGTCAACTAATCATCAGGCCCTCAATGAGTTGAATCAGGTATGTTTGTCCGGGGCTACAACAAAAATATGTGCTGTTGGGGGTATTCCAGGACCAGAGTTGGGAACCACTGGTGTAGGCTACCCTGTTGAACTGAACAATCCTCTACCAGAGCTCCCCTCCACTGTCCTGAAAAGTCAAACATGGGTTAACTGCAATGTCAGTGCACAGAACATGAGTATAAAAATGAGGCATTGAGATATAATTTATTTAAATGTGGGTTGTCATTTAATTATAACCTCTGTCTTTGATATTAATATATGTTACAAAAAACAATAATGGCATAAAAGGTTTATGCCAAAAATGTGTTTGTTGTTATTTTATCTGAAGATTAGTAGAAAACTGTTATTTATAGACCTGCATGCAAGTGTCAGGTGGATGTGTGAGTCTATGTTACATTTAGCAAGCTATACCATAGGCTGAATTTACAAACCTACAGTTCACAATTCCATCTTTATGTGATGCAAGCCACATTAATCATTTTGGGGAAGGAACAACGTGACTAAAACAGCTTCAAGGGGGATGTGGCCTGACAGACAACATGGTCATATTACACATGCTACAAATATCCCTGGAGTGACATTACAGTCAGGATATCATAAAGCACGCACTCTAACGGCACGACCAGGAACACCCGGCATTATCTAAAGTAATGGATCAAGGTAAAATAACAAGGTTTCTTTAGTGTGTATCTATGGTGTATAGAAAAATCAAAATGTATTCTGGTTTACTCATGGAAACACTCCATGAGTGTTTGACAGGTTGGTGGACAGGTTGTTAAACAATTGAAATTGCATATTTTTGCAATTAAATACCATCAGCAGAAAATAAACTTGACATTTGGGAACCTGTTGCTGATTAACATAGATTTATAAGTAATATAAAAAAATCACTGCTTGTTAGAAATCCACATTTTTACATGTTATACTGTACATTATTACTTAGGAAAATGGTCTTCATGAGATTGAAATGTGTTTTTAATTGACTTCTTTCACAGCCTTGGATATAGAGCGATGTGATGTGGAGAGTAGGATCAACAATACTACTCACCACACTGACCAAAATGGGCTTGACCGGCTGATAGTTAGAAGGGGCCTGCCCTTCACCATCACTTTGCACCTCAAATCTGGGAGTCAGTTCCAAGCAGGCATCAGCACATTCAGGTTCATAGCAGAGACAGGTACAGTACTGTGGACACGATAGAAAGACCTCATTAGTTGGGGAACATTCAGTATATCGTCAGCAAAACTGTATGTATATGAATTTATATTCATTAATATGAATTTACATTTACAGTGGGGTCCGAAATTATTGACACCCTTGATAAAGATGAGTAAAAATTATATAATAAATAATTCTAATAATTCAAATTGTCCATTTAAATTTATTGGATTCCTATAAAAAATTAGCAATGGCCATCTCAGTCTCCGGACTTGAAACCCATTGAACACATGTGGTTTGAATTGAAGAGGGCAGTCCATAAGAGCAAACAAAGAATATCAAGGATCTGGAAAGATTCTGTAATAAAGTCCCAAAGGATTCAGTTGATAAAATCCTCAAACCTTCCCAATGTGTTCTCCAACTCATAAAACAATTTAGAAAAAGGCTCAGTGCCGTTATCCCTGCAAGGTGAGGTATTGAAAGGGATTGAATACAGGGGTGTCAATAATTTTTACACCTACCTTTTTGAGAAAAAACTAAATCTCTTTCTCTCAGCAATTGTATTAGTATAAAATCATATAATTTCCCAATTTATTTTAGCATACAATATAGCTCAGTATTTGAATTATTTATTATATAATTTTTGCTCATCTTTATCAAGGGTGTCAATAATTTCGGACCCCACTGTAAATGTAAATTCATATACATGCATGTAAATTCACATACATACAGTTTTGCTGACAAAATACTGAATTTTCAAGCAAGGATTCCCCAACTATCTGATATGGTGGGTGTCAAAATCCTCTTTCTTGTGCTTTTTGAAGTGGAATGACCCAAGTGTCAATCATTTCAGACCCTACTGAATGTCTTCGGCATCGAGGGGACATAAAGACATAATTGTTCTTTATGTCTTTCAACAGGGCCGTTACCTAGAGAGCAATCAGGCACCAAGTCTACCTTCAGCCTGACTGACACCGCATCAAAGACAGACTGGAGTGCGTCCACTACTAGTCCCACTGGGAATGTAGTCTCTCTGTCTGTGTCCTCCCCTCCTGATGTCCCCATTGGACTGTACTCCTTGACCTTGGACCAGGGCCAGAAGGTCAAACTGGGGGAGTTTGTACTGCTGTTCAATCCCTGGTGTGCCAGTAAGTCAGAGTGTTTCTTTCATCTGTCACTATCATTAGACCAGGGAGCTCTGTAACAGATCTCATCTGTAATCCGCTTGTCTATTTTTCTTGGCTACAGAGGATGCAGTTTACATGGAGGAAGAGAGAGACAGGCAGGAGTATGTGTTATCCCAGGCTGGTCTCATCTACAAAGGCACAACGAAACGATTCAAAGCTTCCCCATGGACGTTTGGCCAGGTATGTTGTGGAGCTTCCACAGAATAATACATTATATAATGTAGCATGCATTATTGGAATCTGAATTAGTGGAACTATGTAAAGTATGACAAGCCAGGATGAATGTATATTTATCCCTGTCTTCTGGTTCTCACTCTGCAGTTTGAGCCTGGGATGCTGGACATCTGTCTGAAACTCCTGGATGAGAATCCTAAATACACGTTAGATGCAGATGCAGACTGTTCTGGAAGGAGAAACCCAGTTTATGTGACTAGGGTGATCAGTGCCATGGTAAGTGTGAGCAATGAAGTACCAGGATTTGTCTGTGCTCAGACTAAACATTAGGCACTATTGACTGCAATACATCATTATAAGAAAGTAATGGTTTTTATCCTTGTGTGTCAGATCAACAGTAATGATGACAAAGGTGTGCTAGTGGGCAACTGGTCAGGTGACTATGATGATGGCGTGAGACCCTCTCACTGGACAGACAGTGTTGCCATACTACATCAGTGGGCTGATAACTGCTGCCAGAGGGTTCGCTATGGCCAGTGTTGGGTGTTTGCTGCAGTAGCATGCACAGGTAAAAGCAAAATAACTTTGTTCAGTTCCATTGTTTATGGGACTTTTTCAATGGCGAAGCAATATATACAGTACCAGTCAAAGGTTTGGACACACCTACTCATTCCAGGGTTTTTCTTTATTTTTACTATTTTCTACATTGTAGAATAATAGTGAAGACATCAAAACTATGAAATAACACATATGGAATCATGTAGTAACCAAAAAAGTGTTAAACAAATCAAAATATATTTTATATTTGAGATTTGAGATTCTTCAAAGTAGCCACCCTTTGCCTTGATGACAGCTTTGCACACTCTTGGCATTCTCTCAACCAGCTTCATTAGGTAGTCACCTGGAAGGCATTTCAATGAACAGGTGTGCCTTGTTAAAAGTGAATTTGTGGAATTTCTTTCTTTCTTAATGCATTTGAGCCAATCAGTTGTGTTGTGACAAGGTAGGGGGGGTTACAGAAGATAGCCCTATTTGGTAAAAGACCCAAGTCCATATTATGGCAAGAACAGCTCAAATAAGCAAAGAGAAATGACAGTCCATTACTTTAAGACATGAAGGTCAATCAATCCAGAACATTTCAAGAACTTTGAAAGTTTCTTCAAGTGCAGTCGCAAAAACCATCAAGCGCTATGATGAAACTGGCTCTCATGAGGACCGCCACAGGAAAGGAAGACCCAGAGTTACCTCTGCTGCAGAGGATAAGTTCATTAGAGTTACCAGCCTCAGATATTGCAGCCCAAATAAATGCTTCACAAGTTCAAGTAACAGACACATCTCAACATCAACTGTTCAGAGGAGACTGTGTGAATCAGGCCTTCATGGTCGAATTGCTGCAAAGAAACCTCTACTAAAGGACACAAATAATAAGAAGAGACTTGCTTGGACCAAGAAACACGAGTAATGGACATTAGACTGGTGGAGATCTGTCCTTTGGTCTGATGAGTCCAAATTTGAGATTTTTGGTTCCAACCGCCGTGTCTTTGTGAGACGCAGAGTAGGTGAATGGATGATCTCTGCATGTGTGGTTCCCACTGTGAAGCATGGAGGAGGAGTTGTGATGGTGCTTTGCTGGTGACACTGTCAGTGATTTATTTAGAATTCAAAACACACTTAACCAGCATGGCTACCACAGCATTCTGCAGCGATACACCATCCCATCTGGTTTGCGCTTAGTGGGACTATAATTTGTTTTTCAACAGGACAATGACCCAAAACACACCTCCAGGCTGTGTAAGGGCTATTTGACCAAGGAGAGTGATGGAGTGCTGCATCAGATGACCTGGCCTCCACAATCACCCGACCTCAACCCAATTGAGATGGTTTGGGATGAGTTGGACCGCAGAGTGAAGGAAAAGCAGCCAACAAGTGCTCAGCATATGTGGGAACTCCTTTAAGATTGTTGGAAAAGCATTCCAGGTGAAGCTGGTTGAGAGAATGCTAAGAGTGTGCAAAGCTGTCATCAAGGCAAAGGGTGGCTACTTTGAAGAATCTAAAATCTAAAATATATTTTGATTTGTTTAACACTTTTTTGGTTACTACATGATTCCATATGTGTTATTTCATAGTTTTGATATCTTCACTATTATTCTACAATGTAGAAAATAGTAAAAATAAAGAAAAACCCTGGAATGAGTAGCTGTGTCCAAACTTTTGACTGGTACTGTACATAAAATAGTGAATGTATATATTTGTCTTGATGCTGTAAGTACTAGAATACATATTTTGTCTGGTTATGAGGCAAGCGCTTTAACAAGAAAGAGGCAATGGATTATTTATAGTGCATGACTTCAATGGAAACTGTCAGGACTGTAATCTGCAGCTACTTGTAATATCTTCATTGCCTTTCTTTAATTGCCAAGTGATATGAAGGTGCTGATGTTTGACTTCTTCTGTCCACAAGTTTCTCGTGCTCTGGGTGTCCCGTGTCGAGTGGTTACTAACTTTGGATCCGCTCATGACACAAACAGCAACCTACTGATTGAGTTCCTGTATGATGAGGATGGAAATGATATATCTGATGATTCAGTATGGTGAGAAAAATACAGTAAGCGGTACTGAAACAACAATGCTCTATATGATTGTGAAACAATGTTACAATGTACCTGTATTATACACTTTGTCTCAGGAACTTCCACGTGTGGGTAGATAATTGGATGGCTCGTCCTGATCTTGAAGCAGGCTATGATGGCTGGCAAGCAAGTGACCCCACACCACAAGAAAAGAGTGAAGGTGAGCCTGCAAATGTTAATACACTAAAGTTATAGTGCAAGTCAGACACCACCGTGTGTATGAAAATGCTTCATAGATTAAGCTAGTATTATAATCATGGCCAAAGCAAGTAATTTAAGGTCAGATCTAATGTGTATACTTTAAATTACTAGGAGCAAAGAGGATTTCATTCACACTCTAGGCACAGGCCTCAGAGTGTCTTAGAATGCAATCCTATCTGTGTGATCTGTCTATTACTAGGTATTAATTCACTCAGCTGGGAGTATCTAGGTCACTTGTAACACTATCTACATCAACTCATTTAATGCAAGGTGCAATCAATGAAGATGCATGGTAGTCTGATGTAGGCCTATCTTCAGAGATATCCAGAGACAAATGTTGAAATGGGAAATGTTTTATGAAGTGTTACTTTGTCTGGCATGTACTCTCTCACAACCATTTCAATGAGAGGTAACATGATCACATTTTAAGTTTGAATTCAGTTGACAGCTTGTCAAGGATGTAGTGCAGTACAACAACCCACTCCATGTCCTTGGTTATTCTCTCTGACAGGAGTGTTCTGCTGTGGCCCTGTCCCTCTGAAAGCCATTAAAGAGGGAGAACTAACCCTGAAGTACGACGCCCCGTTTGTGTTTGCTGAGGTCAACGCTGACGTGGTGGAGTATGTGAAGCTGACCAATGGCAGGATGGTAAAGATGGGGGGATCGTCCACGGATGTGGGGCACTTTATCAGCACCAAGGCTGTGGGCAGTGACGAGAGGCATGACATCACACACCTATACAAGCACCCTGAAGGTAGGCCACGTCTGCAGGACACTAAAATACCTGACTAGTCTTTGTAAATCTGTGCTAGAGCTCGATTATAACTTCTGGTGGCTTTCAGGTTCTTTGCAGGAGAGAGAGGTCTATGAGAGAGCCAAGCATCACCATGAGCTCCAGCAGAAAGGAGAGGAACCAGGCCTGAAGGTGAAGATCAAGGTGTCCCCTGACATGGACATTGGGGCGGATTTTGATGTGTTTGCAGTCGTCACAAACAACACAGAGGCTGACAAGACGTGTCGTGTTATGTTTTATGCCCGGATTGTGTCCTATGATGGCAAACCAGGTGCCAACTGTGGATTCATTGAAGACTTAACTATGGAGGTTCCCACTGGAAAAGGTCAGGTCCCATCTACAGTGTAAGCCAGAAACATGGAATGTATGTTTTCCCTGACCCTGCTGTCTTCTTATCTGTAGAGAAGCGCCTTCCCCTAAGAGTGGAGTATGTTGACTATGGTGACACCATAACATCAGATAGGCTGATTCAATTGGTTCTCATTGTCATCGAATCAAGTCCCAGGGAATTCCACAAGGCAAAGAGGACCATCGTGCTGGAGAGCCCAGATATAGCCATCAAGGTATTGACTACCGTATTTTCTTTACCAATTCTTTATAGAAATTGTGATGTTAAATCATCAAATCATTCAGTGTTTCCTTTCCTCAGATAAAGTTGATTACTTTTAGTGTAATATTTAGGTGAAAAATCTGTCGATGTGCCCTTGAGCAAGGCACTTAACCCTAATTGCTCCTGTAAGTCGCTCTGGATAAGAGCGTCTGCTAAATGACTAAAATGTAAATGTATTCAGAGAGGGTATAATCAGCATGTCTAATATGTTCTCCTGCAGCTCTTGGGAGAACCCAGAGTGAACCAGAAGCTGTCTGCAGAGATCTCACTACAGAACCCTCTACCAGAACTCCTGCAGAACTGCTTCTTCAGTGTGATGGGAGCCAGCCTCACAGATGGAAAAATCCTCATACAGAAGTATACAAACAGTGCTGACACACTGGATCAGTTCAATATTAGCTTGATAGCTTTTTTAGCCACTAGTCAGTAAACAATCTCCAAATATGGAAGTACAGTAGAGTACGCTTGATTGTAAACTCACTTCAAGGCCACATATCCTTCTCACATTGGAAAATACTAGAGCTCCGCTCATATACAGTGAGGGAAAAAAGTATTTGATCCCCTGCTGATTTTGTACGTTTACCCACTGACAAAGACATTATCAGTCTATAATTTTAATGGTAGGTTTATTTGAACAGTGAGAGACAGAATAACAAAACAAAAAATCCAGAAAAACACATGTCAAAAATGTTATAAATTGATTTGCATTTTAATGAGGGAAATAAGTATTTGACCCCTCTGCAAAACATGACTTAGTACTTGGTGGCAAAACCCTTGTTGGCAATCACAGAGGTCAGACGTTTCTTGTAGTTGGCCACCAGGTTTGCACACATCTCAGGAGGGATTTTGTCCCACTCCTCTTTGCAGATCTTCTCCAAGTCATTAAGGTTTTGAGGCTGACGTTTGGCAACTCGACCTTCAGCTCCCTCCACAGATTTTCTATGGGATTAAGGTCTGGAGACTGGCTAGGCCACTCCAGGACCTTAATGTGCTTCTTCTTGAGCCACTCCTTTGTTGCCTTGGCCGTGTGTTTTGGGTCATTGTCATGCTGGAATACCCATCCACGACCCATTTTCAATGCCCTGGCTGAGGTTCTCACCCAAGATTTGATGGTATATGGCCACGTCCATCGTCCCTTTGATGCGGTGAAGTTGTCCTGTCCCCTTAGCAGAAAAACACCCCCAAAGCATAATGTTTCCACCTCCATGTTTGACGGTGGGGAGGGTGTTCTTGGGGTCATAAGCAGCATTCCTCCTCCTCCTCCAAACACAGCGACTTGAGTTGATGCCAAAGAGCTCGATTTTGGTCTCATCTGACCACAACACTTTCACACAGTTCTCCTCTGAATCATTCAGATGTTCATTGGCAAACTTCAGACGGGCATGTATATGAGCTCTTTGGTCTTGGCCATGGTGGAGAGTTTGGAATCTGATTGATTGCGTCTGTGGACAGGTGTCTGTTATACAGGTAACAAGCTGAGATTAGGAGCACTCCCTTTAAGAGTGTGCTCCTAATCTCAGCTCGTTACCTGTATAAAAGACACCTGGGAGCCAGAAATCTTTCTGATTGAGAGGGGGTCAAATACTTATTTCCCTCATTACAATGCAAATCAATTTATAACATTTTTGACATGCGTTTTTCTGGATTTTTTTGTTGTTATTCTGTCTCTCACTGTTCAAATAAACTTAGACTGATCATTTCTTTGTCAGCGGGCAAACGTACAAAATCAGCAGGGGATCAAATACTTTTTCCCCTCACTGTAGCCTACCAGTCAATTCTGCTCTCTGACTACATGACTGTATCCATTCCCTCTTGTGACCTTGCTGTTCTCTCCATTCTCCCTGCAGTGTTGGAAGTGTTGGTCCAAAACAGGAGGTCAAGTGCACAGTGGAATTCACACCTACTAGCACCGGGTCCAGGACCCTAACAGTAGACTTCGACAGTGACAAGCTGAGCAACATCAAGCAATACTTGAACATTGAGATAGGAATGAATAATATAATGGCCAATGACACCAACACCATTTCTTTTTAAATGAGATTTGCAACGTTTCAACTGCACTGCCTTGCAGTATTTGATGACATCTGTACATTTGTATGCTGTAACACTTAGATGAGTTCTCATTATTCAAGAAATACAAATATAGGATTTTTTGAATGACCTTTTTACATAATTTGTGAATGCTGTAAGTCCATTGTTTTACATCAGATAGCACAACAAATCTGTCTGCACTGAATCAGAGACGAGTGTTGTGCAGGAGTAAAGCCACCTGTCGGAAGACGCTGGTGAAAGTCGATAGATTCAAAATGTCCACCTAAAATTATATAAACAGGTCCAGTGTATCAATGTCACATTAGTCCGAATATAAACCAGTCTGCACAGCTTTTTTCCAATTGTTCAATTTTATTTGTATCCATGGATTTGTTTTATTACTGAAAAACTACTGCTGTAGTACATTATCTGCAGAGAAATATACATTTCACACATTTCTACCATCTCTAGTAAAACATTTGTGGGCAGATGTCCTCCTATTACTACTAATGTATTATGTAACATTGGCAAGCACTTATCTCCCAGGATCCATAATCCAAACTAAAGAGATTGCAGAAATCAGATTGCCAACCACTGTAAAACTGTCAGTTAACGATTGACTCCTGAGGAAGGACTGCAGCAGTGACAGAATGAACAATGAGCCAGTTCACATTCTGCTACTCTGTCAAGTCTGAATAATACTGAATCATTGGTGGCCAAGCATAGTCCTGAAAAGCATCAGTCTGCTAGTTAGTTTGACATTTGTACCAAGTGATGCAATTATCTGGGAAAGAGCAGAGCTCATCAAAGACAATTTTACTGGACACGTGTTTCTAAGTGACTGTAAGTCAGTCTCGATCTGCCCCAAGATTGCTCTAATAACTTCTATCAACCACTTGCCTGAGGGCTAAATTATTTCACATTGGATTGAGAAAAACTACTACATGGATGTAATGGTATTGACTGATGATTGGTATGCATGACATGTTTGATGACAGACCTGAAAAGAAGGATATTGTTGTGTTGAGCTGGAATTATGGAAGATAATGTCACAACCAAAATATAACATACATAGAAAAACACCCCCCCCCCCCAACATTACAAAAAGCAACCAACTTCTAAGCGATTAAAATAAATGAGATGCATCTCTTCACAAAGATCTAGTGGGTGTGAGAGCCACCATCCCACCATATGAGCACAAAAACACTTTGCAGAAAAATGGGGATTGGCTAATGACCAACCCTTCTCTTCCTTCCAACGCAGAATCAGTTAGCTGGCGTTCAGAATAAAATCAAAAAGGAGATATTTGTCCAAGCTGGTGGAACGGAATCTTCAACGACCATTGTCTCTCCCACCGGGGAGGTCCCCAAGCTTCCACTGTCCCTCTCAGTCTCTCCCTAGGGTTCAGTAGCTAGTGAGCAGGTTCAACAGTGTGTGCCCTAGCAAGAGGCAGGGTGTGGCAGGGAGCTCAGTCGGCGGAGAATAGGTCTCCAGCAGAGGGTAGAGGGGCCAGACCTCCAGTCACATTGGGCAGCAGAGAGAGGTCAGGCAGGCTCTGGATGTGGGACTTGAGGTCTTTGCGCACCTGGGTGACCCGTGCCAGCTTCTGTTTGTACTCCTGCAATACAAATAACGGTACTGATGTCAGATGGTGCACAGTTCAGATGGGTTCACTGCATACTTCTTCTAAACAAGCAAAGTAAATTACAAAGCTGCTGTAATTCGATAAATGGGAACATAAATATTTATTGTTTTTTATTAAATTTGTTGTTTATCGTGGTCCTCTGTAGCTCAGCTGGTAGAGCACGGCGCTTGTAACGCCAAGGTAGTGGGTTCGATCCCCGGGACCACCCATACACAAAAAAAATGTATGCACGCATGACTGTAAGTCGCTTTGGATAAAAGCTTCTGCTAAATGGCATATTATTATTATTATTTGTTTGTAACAAGAGATTTAGATGGTTTAGACATGCCTCCAGTTTCTTCTCCCTCTCGGTGAGGGCGTCCTTCTGGCTACCGATGTACTCTGTCAGCATGCGCGCCAGCTGCCTCCTGTCCTCCAGCTCAGCAGCCAGACGTCCGTTATACTCAGCCAGAAGTAGACAGGCCTCGTCCACCGTCTTGGACAGTTTATCAGCTGCCTCCTTATCTATAGGGACAGGGTCAGAGTCAAGTCAAATAAGGTGGAATGTTGCCTTATTTGTAATGGCGCCGGAGGGGATGGCTGCCGTTTTACGGGCTCCTAACCAACTTCACTATTTTGTTAGTTTTTTCGCATAGTTAGTAACTGTTTTTTTGTTTTGTTTTTTCACTTATTGTGTACATAATGTTGCTGCTACCGTCTCTTATGACCGAAAATAACTTCTGGACATCAGAACAGCGATTACTCACCTCGAACTGGACAAAGATTTTTTCTTTAACGAGTCCGACGTGGAGGATATACTGCTTTCTCGGGAACAGGCCCAAATCCCCGTTACTTGCATGAAGAAAAGATGGAGAAAAAGGGGGCGGAGGTCGGGCTGCCTTCTGAGAATTCGTAGGCGAGTGAGTAAACCTCCACTACCATCTGTTCTATTTGCCAACGTGCAATCATTGGAAAACAAAATTGATGATCTACGATCAAGAATATCCTACCAACAGGACATTAAAACTGTAATATCTTATGTTTCACCAAGTCGTCGCTGATCCATGACACGGATAATACAGAGCTGGCGGGATTTTCCGTGCATCGGCAGGACAGAGAAGCTAAGTCTGGTAAGACGAGGGGCGGGGGTGTGTGTCAATAACAGCTGATGCGCGATGTCTAATATTAAAGAAGTCTCGTGGTATTGCACGCCTGAGGTAGAGTACCTTATGATAAGCTGTAGACCACACTATCTACCAAGAGAGTTTTCATCTATATTATTCGTAGCAGTCTATTTACCACCACAAACCGATGCTGGCACTAAGACCGTACTCAACGAGCTGTATAAGGCTATAAGCAAACAAGAAAATGCTCATCCAGAAGCAGGCAAACTTAAATCCGTTTTACCTCATTTCTACCAGGATGTCACATGTGCAACCAGAGAAAAAAATACAAATAAACTCTAGACCAGCTTTACTCCACACACAGATGCATACAAAGCTCTCCCTCCATTTGGCAAATCTGACCATAATTCTATCCTCCTGATTCCTGCTTACAAGCAAAAACTAAAGCAGGAAGTACCAGTGACTCGCTCAATATGGAAGTGGTCAGATGACGCGGATGTTATGCTACAGGACTGTTTTGCTAGTACAGACTGGAATATGTTCCAGGATTCATTCAATGGCATTGAGGAGTATAGCACCTCAGTCATCGGCTTCATCAATAAGTGCATCATCGACGTCGTACCCACAATGACCGTACGTACATATCCCAACCAGAAGCCATGGATTACAGGCAACATCCGCATCGAGCTAAAGACTAGAGCTGCCGCTTTCAAGGAGCGGGACACTAATTTGGACACTTATAAGAAATCCCACTACGCCCTCAGACGAACCATTAAACAGGCAAAGCGTCAATACAGGATTAAGATTGAATCCTACTACACTGGCTCTGACGCTCTTCGGATGTGGCAGGGCTTGAAAACTATTACTGACTACAAAGGGAAACCCAGCCACGAGCTGCCCAGTGACACGAGCCTACCAGATGAGCTAAATGCCTTTTATGCTCGCTTCGAGGCAAGCAACACTGAAGCATGCATGAGAGCACCAGCTGTTCCAGACGACTGTGTGATAACGCTCTCGGTAGCAGATGTGAGCAAGACCTTTAAACAGGTCAACATTCACAAAGCTGCGGGCCAGACAGATTACTAGAACGTGTACTCAAAGCATGCGCTGACCAACTGGTAAGTGTCTTCACTGACATTTTCAACCTCTCCCTGACGAGTCTGTAATTCCTACATGTTTCAAGCAGACAACCATAGTCCCTGTGCCCAAGGAAGCGAAGGTAACCTGCCTAAATGATTGCCGCCCCGTAGCACTCACATCGGTAGCCATGATGTGCTTTGAAAGGCTGGTCATGGCTCACATCAACACCATTATCCCAGAAACCCTAGACCCACTACAATTCGCATACCGCCCCAACAGATCCACAGATGACGCAATCTCAATCGCACTCCACACTGCCCTTTCCCACCTGGACAAAAGGAACACCTATGTGAGAATGCTGTTCATTGACTACAGCTCAGTGTTCAACACCAGTGCCCACAAAGCTCATCACTAAGCTAAGGACCCTGGGACTAAACACCTCCCTCTGCAACTGGATCCTGGACTTCCTGATGGGCCGCACCCAGGTGGTAAGAGTAGGCAACAACACGTCTGCCACGCGGATCCTCAACACTGGGACACCTCAGGGATGCATGCTTAGTCCCTCCTGTACTCCCTGTTCACCTACGACTGCGTGGCCAAACACGACTCCAATACCATCATTACGTTTGCTGATGACACAACAGTGGTAGGCCTGATCACCGACAACGATGAGACTACCTATAGGGAGGTCAGAGACCTGGCAGTGTGGTGCCAGGACAACAACCTCTCCCTCAATGTGAGCAAGACAAAGGAGCTGATCGTGGACTACAGGAAAAAGCTGCCCGACAGGCCCCCATTAACATTGACAGGGCTGTAGTGGAGCGGGTCAAGAGTTTCAAGTTCCTTGGTGTCCACATCACCAACGAACTATCATTGTCCAAACACACCAAGACAGTCGTGAAGAGGGCACGACAACACCTTCTCCCCCTCAGGACACTGAAAAGATTAGGCATGGGTCCCCAGATCCTCAAAAAGTTTTACAGCTGCACCATCGAGAGTATCCTGACCGGTTGCATCACCGCCTGGTATGGCAACTGCTCTGCATCTGACCGTAAGGCGCTAGAGGGTAGTGCGCACGGCCCAGTACATCACTGGGGCCAAGCTTCCTGCCATCCAAGACCTATATACTAGGCGGTGTCAGAGGAAAGCTCAAAAAATGGTAAAAGTCTCCAGACCCAAGTCATAGACTGTTCTCTCTGCTACCGCACGGCAAGCGGTACCGGAGCACCAAGTCTAGGACCAAAAGGCTCCTTAACAGCTTCTACCCCCAAGCCATAAGACTGCTGAACAATTAATTAAATGGCCACCCGGACTATTTACTGAGGCTCGCATCTACTACAAGACCATGGTGCTTGCCTACGAAGCTGTGAGGGGAACGGCACCTCCTTACCTTCAGGCTCTGATCAGACCCTACACCCAAACGAGGGCACTACGTTCATCCACCTCTGACCTGCTAGCTCCCCTACCTCTACGGAAGCACAGTTCCCGCTCAGCCCAGTCAAAGCTATTCGCTGCTCTGGCACCCCAATGGTGGAACAAGCTCCCCCACGACAGCGGAGTCACTGACCACCTTCCGGAGACACTTGAAACCCTACCTCTTTAAGGAATACCTGGAATAGTATAAACATTTTACATTTTACATTTTAGTCATTTAGCAGACGCTCTTATCCAGAGCGACTTACAGGAGCAATTAGGGTTAAGTGCCTTGCTTAAGGGCACATCGACAGATTTTTCACCTAGTCGGCTCGGGGATTAGAACCAGCGACCTTTCGGTTACTGGCACAACGCTCTTACCCACTAAGCTACCTGCCGCCCCAAAGTAATCCTTCTTCCCCCACAAAAATAAAAAAGGTGGTTGTCCCACTGGCTATCATAAGTTGAATGCACCAATTTGTAAATCGCTCTGGATAAGAGCGTCTGCTAAATGATGTAAACGTAAATGTAAAACCACAATATCGAAACTATTTAATTCACCAAATGTAAATTTGAAAAAATAATCCCTTGTAGCAGACTGGACTAGGCCTACAATACACATTGAGTTTGGAGATAGGTGGGGTCAAAAGTTCACCTGTGCTCCAGATACCATGAAGACTCCCTCAGGACTTACCAGTGATCTTCTCTAGCAGGGACACATCCTGCACCTCCTGTGGCAGAGAGGCAATCTTCTGGCGCACAGCAGCATCACCCGAGGCCGCATTCTCCAGGTCCTGCAGGGCTTTGACCAGCTCCTCTGTCTGAGGGGAGAGGAGTGTGAATAACAAAGTTCTGGGTATAAATCTCCAATGTTCAAGCTGGAGAATGTTTCTAAACACAACAATTCACAACCAAAGTACCAAAACAAGAATTTTCCAAATCATGAGTCCATGGGACATCTATGGATCACTGACACCTAGTGGAGAGTTGGGAGATAATTTAAACTGGTGTGAAACGCTGTCAAACATTGCAGTGTAATAAGCAAAGTACTGGTGAATGGGCTAAAGACATGGAGTTGTGTTAATTCTGTTTACCAGCTGTGGCCCTGAGATGTCTGAATCTCGTGGGGACATGTGGCCCCTGTAGTCATCATCTTCTTCCTCTTCTTCCAGCTCCTGGATTTTCTGATAGGTCCGTTTAGGGGCCTTCTTCGCTTCTGCAAAACATACCACAGATTCATACAAAAACAACCAATTGGAAGTTGATGTTGCGTGGGAATGCTGACATCCAAATAGGAATAGGAAACAAGCTGTCACCAGTAAGTAATTTAGTAAAGCTGAACTGCTACATCAGTGAAGACCTAGGGGACTGACTGTACCTGTGGGTTGGTGTTGGGGGCTGTTAGAGTCTTCGATGGCGAGCTTCAGCTGTTGGATGAACTCTACCTTGTAGAGGCTGCGCTCCTGCCAGATAGTGAGCAGCCTGTCCATGGGCCTTCTACAGCCATCATCAGCCTCTCTGAGGGAGGGGGAGAAAGAGACTGATTCATCATGAAATTCAACTCTTCCTAGCCGAGCAACTGAATAACTTATTTGATCCTCTTGTCTTGTTATACTGCTGTAGCAGTGTACTCCATTTACCAATGTTTTGAAGCAGGTTAATGTCTTACTGATGTAGCTAGGCCAACCCTCCAGTGCAAACATGGTATACTAAAACATAGGCCTGCAGCACAAGTCTCTTGACTACTGCCTTAAAAATCATACAACGGAACAGTTCAGTGTTAGAGAAAAGTTTAGCTCTGAAACTGTATCATCCCAGACCACATACCTTGCAACATGAGAGCAAGCATCAACAAGGACAGTCTCAAAGTCTTTGGCGAACTCTGGACCTTTCTTCTTGCTGTTTTGTATCACATCATTGGCAAGATAAAGGAAAGTCAACTTCCTGCTGCTTTTTGCTGAAAGACAAATACAGAAAGTAGACAAAGTAAATAACAGTGTCTGGCATTCTTCAAGTGACATATCAACGTTTCAGTGTGTAAATATTGTCGAGGTGGCAACGTTCATAGGTTCTCTCACCTTTCTTCAGTTCTCTGTGCCATACTTTGACGATGAGCGACGAGTGTTTGCGATGATGAATGATCCACAGAGACAGCGTCTGAACGCTCTGCTGAGAGTTGCTGAGCTCCGAAAGCTTCTTCTCCAACGCAGACTCGGAAAAAGATGACATGATGTGCCCAGAGAGGACTCTCTTTGATATGCCTCACCCCACAACTGTTTCTTGGATGTTAACTGAGGAAACTAGCAATGTCATCAAAAACAAAGTTGCAGCCAGTTAGCCATGCAACCTGCTAACGTTACGCATGAAACACCCTAACGTTAGCTAACCAATCGTATGTTTGTCCATGCTTCTCTTCCTTAATTTAGCTACCTACAAAAACGGGTTAGATTATGCAATTGCCTTTACATTGATGAGTTTGCAATCTAGTAAACGTGTTTAGCTCGCTAGCTATCTATCTGTTTACAAATAGCCAGCAAGAAAGTCCTAGCTAGGTAGCCTAGCGAGTTAGCTAACCTATCCACTGGCTTTGTTTGCTCTCTAGCTACTCTAGATACTAGATGCAAGTTCATTACCAATACATCTATTCATAATCTAGTAAATGTGCCGTTTCAATACACATACATGTAGCTATACCCTTACTTTGTTAGCCAGCTGGCTCTCTAAAAATCTCTGGATCTCTTCAAAGATGGCCGCTTGACCTTTCACCCGACAGAGTCACACGGTTCAAAAAACGTTGCAGAGTAACTGGTGAAATTAGATCATTACTTGAAATATTGTAACATTATTGTCACGTGTAGCTATATTAAACGACATCAAATTACATGCAAAGTAGCTAGCTAAATCAACCGATCAAGTATCATCATGCTTACACGCAATCGTACCGTTTCCTTTAGCCAGTTTTGCAGGTCAAGTGCAACGAAGTGAACTTTGACCCCCAAAACGTTGCATTTTAATTCATTTACAAGTATCAACTGCACCAACGCTAGCTAGCTAGCTAGCAAGCATGGTAAACACAACTATGCGACGCAGGATAATGACGTAGATACAGGGGTAAACTGACGCTTGTGTGACAGCCAGCTAGGGCAGTCTTCATTCAGTTTCAGTGCTGTATCTCGAAATGTGTTTGTCTCAGATGTCCGTTACAAAATATTTACTAACAAAGGTAAGCTAATTTGAATCTTACTTTGTTAGGTTACTCTTGCTTTGTCATTTAAGCATTCCATTAGATAGCTAGCTGTCTGGCTATCTAACTAACGTTAACGTTACCTTTAGCAAGGATGGTCAGGCAAAGTTCTGTTTTGGGGTGATTAGCAAAGGACCAAAGTTAGGCCTATAAGATGAACATTTAGGTAACTCAAAAATATACGTCTAAGCTATTATTCTGATAATCAAAATTAATTGAATGCATTGAGCATGCCTACTGCTAAACTGCATCCCACTACTTCCCAAAACAGTATATGATTGGATGACCAATATCATAATTCTCTCTTTCAGTGAGTGGCATCTGTCTTCAAAGAATGGACCATCAGATTGACAACCCAAAGCTTGCTTTTGCTTACCTCCGTCCAGCCTGTGTGCTCCTGACTCATGAGCCCACGGTGGGCAATGTGGAAACCCTGAGCACACAGCTGAGGCATGTAAATGATGGTACCCTGCAGCAGCTGCAGGACTATGTCCTTTTTCCTCTCCGCTTCATCCTCAAAATCCCTGGCCCCAAGCGGGATGGCTTGATCCAGGCTGTGGCCGAGGCCATAGGCTATGTGCTGGAGAACACCTGTGTACAGAGCTGGGAGACGCTGAGGGACCTTCTCTCAGAGCTCTGCCTCTGCCTCTGCTCCCCCATGGACCCAGGGAAGCCAGCACCCGCCTCAGAGGAGCTGAGAGCTGCAGTACTGAGGTGCCTGGATGCTCTGTTGCATGCAGCCTACGGTGACGTGGTCTTCAAGCTGTTTGAGCCCATCATGCTGCCTGGCCTTGGGGCTGCTATCTCCCTGCTGCTGGCACTGGGAGAGCAGGAGAAGTCTCGCACTGTGCAGGCTGCTGCTCTGAAATGCCTGCAGGCCCTGACCCTCCAGTGTGACTGTTCTCTGGACCATGTGTCTGTGGGTCAGGAGGAGAGGCGTATGCTAGGTAGCACCATGGCTTCTTTCTTACCTGGGATCACCATCACTGTGAGCCGTGTGATCACTGGCGATATGAGACATGGACATGCTGTCACAGTTAGGGCCATTAAGGTGTGGTTCAAGACAGTGGGACTGGTGATGGCTGACGACCAGCTTCAGCACACAGGGACTGGGGAGAGACAGCCGTGGGAACTGGGGAGAGTATGGGAGCTGGTAGTGCAGAGAACTCAGGACTGGGTGCGAAACACCTCTGGGAGGCTGGCCTTACTGTTAAAAAAGATAATCTCCTGCACCTCAGCTCATCAGCACTGGAGAGTGAGGCTTGAGATGGTGAACCTCTCAGACCACCTCCTGGCCAACTGTAACTCCTCCCTGGGTGAGTGTGTGGGCCCCCTCCTGGAAGCTCTGGTGGGGGCTGTGAACGATGAGGAGCCCACTGTGAGGGAGAGGTGTGAAGCTGCCCTGAGGGAGGTGGCAGAGAGGAGTCAGAGCTCAGATAGTAACAACCAGGCCTTTACTGACGTGCTGTCAGAGAACCTCCACTCCCTGGCCACCTCGCTGCCGCGCCTCATGAGGACGTCTGATGACCAGCATAAGGTGTTTGTCCTCAACGTGTTCCTGGGCTACCTCAAGATCCTGGGCCCCAAGTTGATAGTGGTGCTCAACTCGGCGGCCCACCTCCAGCGGGTGTCCAAGGCCCTGATGCAGGTGTTGGAGTTAGACGTGATGGACGTCCGCATCGTGGAGGAGAGGAGCTCTGCCGTAACTGTGGAGACGGGGCCCGGACTCCACAGGGCATATGCTCAGAGGAAGCACTTCCTCTACTTCACAGACAAAATAATCTTCTCCCTGCTCAAGGAGATCTGCAGGGTGTTAGGTTACTATGGGAATGTCTATCTCCTAGTAGATCACTTCATGGATCTGTACAAGGAGTCGTCGGTCTACAGGAAGCAAGCTGCAATGGTGCTGAATGAGGTGATCAAGGGGGCAGCGGGCATTGGTGTGGCAGGAGGCACGGAGAGGCAGGAAGTGCCCAGTCAGGAGGACCTGAAAGCAGTAGTAGAATCCATCATAGAGGAGTACACCGGCCTGAGCCACTGGCACCTATCAACCCTTATTGCTGAGGAGTCAGACAGAGGGGAACACAAGCAGCAAACTCAGTTTAGTCTCCTCTCCATATCTAATGGGGTTGAAGGGAAAGGGAATCCCCTCCAGTTGGTCCAAGCAGTCCACAAGAGCTCCACAATCCATGAGTTGAACAGCAACATCTGGCAGATCTGCATCCAATTGGAGGGGATAGGCTGCTTCGCCCAGGCCTTGGGGATGGACTTCCGTCTCATTCTGATGACATCATTGTACCCGGTGCTGGAGAAGGCCGGGGATGAGACCCTGTTGATCAGCCAGGCAGCGCTGGATGCCATGTGGGACATCAGCCAGGCCTGTGGCTACGCCTCCCTGAAGGAGCTGATCAATGAGAACTCTGACTACCTGCTGAACGACGTGTCTTTGAACCTCCAGAGGCTTGGCATCCACCCCCACGCCCCCAGGGTCCTCACCGTCATGTTCAGTCACTCCGACCCTAGCCTGCTGCCTCTGGTGGGGGACATAGTCCAGGACGTGCTGCTGGCTCTGGACTTGAGCTACGACGAGACGTCCCCGCTGTTCTGCACTGTGCTGCACTCACTTATGAAGGCTCTAGGTAAAGTTTCCACATCCACTTAAATGTTTTCCCTAGTTTATAACATTGTTATGCTTTTTAATAGGAGAACCTGGAGAGGAAATTGAAACACAGGACACAAAATGATAACCTTTAGCTAACACAGCCTAAGTAACACAATCTTAATCATTTTCCACTACAGCGAGGTGGTTCCCCTCTAGTGTTGCGGGAACAAGTGACGCTTTGGGAACCAAGAAGGTGTGGCGTGAGCAGGACCAGCTGAATGTGCGCCAGTTTCTCCTGGACTACAACAAACAAAAGGAGCTGGCAGTGGGCATCGGGGCAGAGGAGGAGGGCACAGAGCACCCAGGTTAGTTAGGGCTCGCTGGCTGCCACACTATTCCCCTGAAAACAAATTTCTCACATTAATGATACACAACATTAACGCTATAATAATAATAATAATAATAATAATAATGACATTTAGCAGACGCTTTTATCCAAAGCGACTTACAGTCATGTATGCATACATTTTACGTATGGGTGGTCCTGGAATCTAACCCACAATCCCGGCGTTGCAAGCGCACGCTCTACCAACTGAGCCATACATGACAAGAATCAATCAATCAATCAATCAAATGTATTCATAAAGCCATTTCGACATCAACAGTTGTCACAAAGTGTTTTACTGTAACCCGGCCTAGCAAACCCCAAGCAGCAGCGACAGGAACCAGGCTCAAGTGTTGAATAAGTTTGACTCGTGCTGTTTTCCTCATAGCTGGGTCCTGAGTCATTGCACTGCTTTTTAGGCGTCAGAAGATTTTGTGTGGTGTGCTGCTGTGACAGTTAGTCATGTTTAAAAAATGTCAATTGAAAACTGTTCTACAGAAATCAGAATCCATCAGTGTTATGAGTCGCTGAGTTTCATGCACTGCATTGAAATGTTTTTTAGTTTTTTTTTCAGAGCTCCCGCCAAGCATGGACTGTGAAGAGGATACGGATGGTCCTGATGTGAAAGTTGAGCTTCCAGCCCACATCACCATAGCTAAAGACGTCATGGAGCGCTGCATTCACCTGCTCTCAGACCCCAGTCTGAGACTCAGGCTCAAGGTAGTCCTCTAGATTGTTTTGAATTCAAAGATACGTAGCTTAAAAACTAGAGACTAGAGAGTTAATAAAATATAAGGCTCTGTCTGGATTCAACTAGTTTGCCTGCCACATGTTGCTGTCACGTGTGCTCACTATTGCCAATTCTGTGAGTCCTGACCCAGGTTTGTTGTTTGGTTTGTTGCAGGTCCTGGATGTGTTGGAGCAGTGTGTGTGTGTGCTAAGTGAGAAGGAGAATGAGCTACTGCCCATGGCTCACCGCTGCTGGCCTGCCCTCCTGCTCAGACTTACCACTGATGACCCACTAGCTGTCCTCCGAGCCTTCAGGGTATCTATCGCTCACTACTGCTCCCACCTTCACTCAGTTAAATAATAATTTGATGTTTACATAATACATAATTGATTACATAATTAGGAAAAAGCACACATGGGAATTCATTTTTCATTCATGAATGTATACGTTTTCACCTACAACAGTTGGTATTTATAATGATGTATTATGATGTCTGTGTGTGTTTTCTCTCTAGGTTCTGTGCACATTGGGGGAAACCTGCAGAGATTTCCTGAGGAAGAGGGTGTCTAAAGAGGTGGTCCCCAAGCTGACTGCCTGGCTGTCCAAACAGGCACCAGTGAGTGCCAGGGCCGGCCCAGTCTACAGCCACACCCTGGCCTACAAGCTGCAGCTGGCTGTGCTGCAGGGCCTGGGGGCTCTCTGCTGTCGTCTGGACCTAGGTAGGCAGGCCACCAACACCCTTCCTTCTTTATTCTAGGAGACACTCAGCAATATTTTCATCCTTTTTTAGGAAATGTTAAAACGATAAAGCTTTTTGGCCACAAGGTGTCACCCTTGCACTGATTTGGAATTACAACCGGTGTATCCTATAGACTGCATTGAATGGTGTATGTGCATGTACATTTCCCAACCGAGCTCCCAAGGGAGACAGAGATTGCTGCTGCCTTAGTCAAGGGAGATGGAGACACACAAGGCAGGGCCAGCATGACACCCACTGGTTTTCAATAGTAGAACCGTTTGGATACACCTCACCTAGCTGAGCCGATTCATGGTCTTCTCTGTCCTTGGTCTGTGAAGATGCTACCTCCCTACACATCAGCCCCAGAGGAACACAGCTGAGTCGGCTTAAGTTGAGACACAGAGAGACAGAAGCTGCAGCAGTAGTAGAACACACTGGTAAACATCAGCTCCACCTCACCGCTGGGACATCTCCAGAAAGGCAATTATTGGCCACAGAGAAATAGAGAAATTCTCCCAATGTGATATGCTTTTAAGGTTATTTACCCCCGTAGAGAAACACCTGGACTGGCCTCTCCCTCAGTATTTATTTTCTTTGTTCGCCTCTTGATTCTACAGAAAAGAGGGGGATAGGTATACTGGATAAAATGAATGCTGAAATAATCCTTTTGAAATATGCACCAATGTTTTCTGACACAACGAGCAGGCTGGTTTTTCACCCGTGTGGGTTGAGTTGCCAAATAAGAAAAGCTTGAGCAAGAAGCGTGAAGGCTTATTTTGAAATTAGGTTTGAATGGCGACCCAGTTAGGAGCTTAGGGAATACGTGTCTGGGGTGGGGGGGGACTACTACAAAGTGATGGAGTTGCCATGGTTATGAGAGGTACTGAGAGTGGGGAGTGGATGTGTGAAATTCGGAGATGGAGGCAGGCTGCTGTGAAATTCCCAGGTCATTTCAGCATTTTCTTCCTCAGCACTATCTCCATTTCCTTTTTTCTTTTCCCATTTTTTTCTTTTCCTCGGTTTTCCTTCTGGTATATACACTGCTAAAAAAAATAAAGGGAACACTTAAACAACACAATGTAACTCCAAGTCAATCACACTACTGTGAAATCAAACTGTCCACTTAGGAAGCAACACTGATTGACAATAAATTTCACATGCTGTTGTGTAAATGGAATAGCCAACAGGTGGAAATTATAGGCAATTAGCAAGACACCCCCAATAAAGGACTGGTTTTGCAGGTGGTGACCACAGACCACTTCTCAGTTCCTATGCTTCCTGGCTGATGTTTTGGTCACTTTTGAATGCTGGCGGTGCTTTCACTCTAGTGGTAGCATGAGACGGAGTCTACAACCCACACAAGTGGCTCAGGTAGTGCAGCTCATCCAGGATGGCACATCAATGCGAGCTGTGGCAAGAAGGTTTGCTGTGTCCGTCAGCGTAGTGTCCAGAGCATGGAGGCCCTACCAGGAGACAGGCCAGTACATCAGGAGACGTGGAGGAGGCCGTAGGAGGGAAACAACCCAGCAGCAGGACTGCTACCTCCGCCTTTGTGCAAGGAGGAGCAGGAGGAGCACTGCCAGAGCCCTGCAAAATGACCTCCAGCAGGCCACAAATGTGCATGTGTCTGCTCAAACGGTCAGAAACAGACTCCATGAGGGTGGTATGAGGGCCCGACGTCCACAGGTGGGGGTTGTGCTTACAGCCCAACACCGTGCAGGACGTTTGGCATTTGCCAGAGAACACCAAGATTGGCAAATTCGCCACTGGCGCCCTGTGCTCTTCACAGATGAAAGCAGGTTCACACTGAGCACATGTGACAGACGTGACAGAGTCTGGAGACGCCGTGGAGAACGTTCTGCTGCCTGCAACATCCTCCAGCATGACCGGTTTGGCAGTGGATCAGTCATGGTGTGGGGTGGCATTTCTTTGGGGGGCCGCACAGCCCTCCATGTGCTCGCCAGAGGTAGCCTGACTGCCATTAGGTACCGAGATGAGATCCTCAGACCCCTTGTGAGACCATATGCTGGTGCGGTTGGCCCTGGGTTCCTCCTAATGCAAGACAATGCTAGAACTCATGTGGCTGGAGTGTGTCAGCAGTTCCTGCAAGAGGAAGGCATTGATGTTATGGACTGGCCCGCCCGTTCCCCAGACCTGAATCCAATTGAGCACATCTGGGACATCATGTCTCGCTCCATCCACCGAAGCCACGTTGCACCACAGACTGTCCAGGAGTTGGAGGATGCTTTAGTCCAGGTCTGGGAGGAGATCCCTCAGGAGACCATCCGCCACCTCATCAGGAGCATGCCCAGGCGTTGTAGGGAGGTCGTACAGGCACGTGGAGGCCACACACACTACTGAGCCTCATTTTGACTTGTTTTAAGGACATTACATCAAAGTTGGATCAGCCTGTAGTGTGGTTTTCCACTTTAATTTTGAGGGTGACTCCAAATCCAGACCTCCATGGGTTGATACATTTGATTTCCATTGATAATTTGTGTGTGATTTTGTTGTCAGCACATTCAACTATGTAAAGAAAAAAGTATTTCATAAGATTATTTCATTCATTCAGATCTAGGATGTGTTATTTTAGTGTTCCCTTAATTTTTTTGAGCAGTGTATGTGGTATATCTGTGTTGTATTTGCAGGGGACTCAGATCTGGATGCTGTAACTGAAGCCTGCCTGCCCTACCTCAGCTGCAGACAGCCACCCAAACTGCAAGAGGCCTGTCTAAGGTATATTTGTATTGCAATAGTAAATCTAGCAGTACAATATATTAAAAGCCAGTTTTTATCTGGTACCATTTCCTTATCATATCTGAACACATCATATATTGTGATTTATCGTGTAATGTATGACCTTATGTATTATCGTCAGCTTTCTATGATCATTTTATTCAGTTGAATTTATCAATGTGCTATCTCTATTCTGTGCAGTGTCTTCCGCCACCTAATAGAATTGGACCCTGATGCCTTCTGGTTGACTCTGAACGAGCTATACTGTCCCTGCTCCTACACCCCGCCCCACCCTGACCTGCAGCCTGTGGAGCTGAGTGGGATGGGCCTCCAGAGGAACGAGTACACAGATAATGTCCTGAAACTCCTGGAGGACTTTGGCTTGCCTGAGGACACACAGCCAGCAGGGATCCAGATCCAGTGAGCTGCACTGATGAACAGTACCCCAGTCATCCACCCGTCTGTCCCCAAGCAGAGGAAGGCACACTACACTGACGACGGCCACAGGAGAGCATAGCGTGTCCTAGTATTCCCCAACCTCTTTTCAGGGACTGTGCCTTGCAGACCTCATCCTATAGTTTAACAGTGTCTTTGAAACACCAAAATGTTAAGTGCTGATTCTGTTCTGTTGTGTTGGTTAAGGGTGTACATATTCCATTGTGCTCCCAAGGGATGGACAAAAGACTAGTATTTTGAATGTAAAGAAAAAAAGAAGTAGTCATTAATAGTCCTCTTTAATAAACAATTCTAGTTTTTTTTTATAACATACATTTCTTTTTCCAGACCTCTTCTCTTCGTTGTAACTGCTTAGCCTTTCATGCATGTAGCTGTAGCAATCTATGTCATAGTTGACCTTCCCCACCGTAAGTAGAATGGCAGAGCTTTCATTTGCCTTCAATTCCGGCTTCAACTTCACAACTTGGTTCCATTCTTCCTTTGATAACCAGAGGTCATGGTCATTCCACACAAACCTCCCATTGATTCACAAAGAACGGATCCGATACTTGCTGCACAAATGCCTGATTGAAAGTCCTAGTGTGATTTTGAATACAACTTGAAGTCCACCGAGGGTTAAAGTGTAGGTTAGAGCCCTGGCTTGTTTGTCAGGGCTTGTTAAGACTGAGGGGTCTGGAAGCCTCTCCGTGACATAATGAATGTGCGTGCCGGGGAGACAGGAACAGGGTTGCCACATGTGCTTTGCGTTGGCGAGGGAGTGCTTTATCTCCACCATACTTTGCTATTTATCCAGCTGCCAACGCTGACAATAGCACCATTACTCATCAGCCATGGAGGCCCTGCCTGGCAGCCCATAAAGCCAGGGACGGGAGAAAGCCATTTCCCTCAAACCAGGCTTGATAACTACACGCAGCAAGGGTTCAAATTCTGTTAATCATGAAATCATCTGACAGCCTAGCTTGACTGATTAGGCAGGCACTGTTTGGCACACTTATGGGTAATGCAGTTCAGAGATGACATACTGTAAAACTGAATGTGTTGATTGCTCAGGATGCATGGGTGTGAGGAAGGAGAATGGCAAGAGGAAATGTATGACTGCCTTATGAGTTGACTGTGATGAGGTATTCTGGCTTTGAATAATAATATATGTCTACAATGGCAGCATACAAATCAGTGTGCGTTTGCATACAAAATGCAAGGTCAGATACTAACTTTTCATGGTCAGATGCTGACTTTTCATGATGAATGAAATACAAAAATGTTTTCCATCATCAACGTCTCAAGGCCGTACATACTAGAGGTACTAAATTATGAAAATATTCTGAAGGCAGATCACATTCAAGTCACAATAAATAGGTTAATGTACAATTGATTTAATTTGATAAAGGCAAACATTTAGTGCGAGACCAACATCCTAGAAGAAATTCTAAAACATTTTTATAATGATTTCTTACAAAACATCAAAGCAAAGTTAAGAGCAAGAAACAATTCCTTTATCCATGTCTTTTACAATGCCACATTCAGTCTGTAGGGAAAGCACAAAGCACCATAAACAGGTTTTATTTTATAAACATTGGTTTAGCTCTGGTTGAATGGAAATCATACTTGAGAGGAAAGTCTTTCACAAACAAAGCAGCTTTAGTGACCTAATTATATTTCCCCATTAAGTTATTACCATAGAGAGACAGCACATGAACTGCTCAGGAAAATTTACAAATGTTCTCTCTGACATTTTGGCAAAATCAAATGCAACATAGAAACGAAGACTAACTTAAGATATTAACAAACCAAAATGAATTAACAAAGCAACAAGTTAACTGTCCAACTTAAAACTGTATTTCCTCATGGATGGTTGAAAAACATTCTAAGAAAACATGTCGAACATGCACTCACTTTGTGATTTTATACAGTAATATATAGAGTGTGGACAATCTAGAGTAGTGGTGTCAAACATACGGCCCGGATCCGGCCACCGAGGGGGTCCAATCCGGCCTGCAGGTGGTTTTTAAATATTGTAATTTTCTTTTGGGGGGGGGACAAACTCAATATACATGACTAAAACCAAATCGAAACTGTAGAAATTATAATGGACCTACATTCATACAGTTTCTTGACTGTCCAGCTCACTAATAAGCACAGAAATTAAAGCTAGAAAGTCAGGGAGTGTCATAAATTCCAAAAACTATGGATAGAGGACTATTTTTAGCTAATTTTGACAGTGTGGAAATATAACACATTTTCAGCGCTGCCCTCTGGACCTCATTGAAAAAGGAATGCGGCCCCCGGGGCAAAATTTGTTTGACACCCCTGATCTAGTGGGTTGTGACATAGAAAGAGGGGGTGGGGGGGCAAGGACTGGGAGTGGAGCTGAGGTGTTTTTGGTGGGACATTGTTGTGCTAGGGCAGTGTAAGGGGAGACGAGAGAGGCCAGAGGTATAGGACTGGGGTAGCACCGGAGTCCATTTGGTGTGTGCATGTTGGGCAGAGGGCAGGGGTGGGCAACAGGGGCAGCAGTGTGTGCAGAGACTTTAGTTTAATCATGTATGTTACAGCTGGGGTGGTTGAATCAAAAGTCTCTACACACTGTGGTCCTCCAGGACTGGACTTGCCCGTCTGGGGTGTAGGACAAGGTTGGAGCTTGGAGCTGAGGCCGGGGCAGGCTGAGGAGGTTATGGGTGAGCTGTGAGGCCTAGAGGACAGCTGTCAGTGCAGTCAGTAGCGCTGTCATCCTCAGCAGACCTCTTCCTCAGCTCCCTACCATTGCCTGTTGGTTTGTGGTGGCTGTGGTGGGATGCTGGCGAGTGCTTGCCATGCTCCGGCTGGTGGCCGCTGCCTGCCAGAACCTTGGTGTCCTTGGTTTGGAAGTTGGCCCTGTGGTGGCGCAGCGCCGGGTTATGGTTGCTCTCTGGCTCCACCTGCAGATAGGCCCTCACCTTGTGGTGACGGGCATTGCTATCGGTGTCGCTGAAGTCGATCACGCGGCACTCGTACGTGCCCTCGTCAGACAGCTTCACGCTGGACAGACGCAACTTGTGGGAGATGTTGCTCCCGGCAACCTTTACCACCTGCAATAGACAAAGAAAATATATTTGTCTATATATCCAAGTGTGAAATGATACATTTGGATGCCTGACAGGCTATCCTTACAGATGAAAAAATCCTCACTTCAACCCTAATATGCCTGCCAGCTGCATTTCTCCTTCCACTGAAGATCCTCAGTGTCTATATCTGTTGTTAATAATTTTGCTAGAAAACAAACGTCCTTGTACATCCTCACCACCAACCCCTCTGTCCCTGCATCCTGTGTGTGTGTGTGTGTGTGTGAGAGACAGCCAGGCTGTCTGATCCGGATGAGGCTGGCAGCCGGCTCTGTAATGAGATGCTAGCTGCGTTGCCACAGATGCACCACAGTGCACACTTACAGAGCAGATGCCCCTCCTCCTCCCAAGCCCTGTACTGCTGGCAGCCCCACCGAGCCCAGCCACCCAGCCCCTGCACTCAATAAAGCCGTCTGGCAACCAAACCAATTGAGTGGGGATGTGAGGAGGCACACACACAAATTACCTGTACACACATAGTCAGACCATCGTTTCCATGTTGCAGAGAGATCTGTTCCATTTGTTCACTAAAACAAATGAGGAGATGCTGTGGCCCTGCATACATACAGAACATGCTTTTACTTGGTAAGGGTCTAATAGTTCAGTGGGTTATAAAACCTGTAGAAAATATATTTTATAGTGTCAGATCTTAGATAACACAAAGTGATCACATACTGTGGGAAAGTCATTGGTTGTGACACACCAGGGTATAAATACAGTTTTCTGTATCAGCTTCCTCCCACACAGGTAGTGTAGCCAAGGCTGATGATTAGTCTGTGGCTGTCTATCTCTGTTATCAGCCCAGTCCTCTAAGCTCAGAGAGAAAATCACACAATCACATTCAGCCTTGAGACCAATAAAACTGACCAAAATAATTTGGGGGGAGTATAGTTAGTAGGTCTGCATGGTTTAGTATAATCTCAGAATCTTTGATTTTACATCAATAGAATATGAAAATTAACTGGTTGATGCCATCAGCTGTATTTGTGGGTAAACATGAAAGGCTGGTATCCAGCCATGTCTGCTGAAACCAATGACTGGGCTGGAACCCTCCGTACCGTTTTACCGGCTGAGCGACTCCGTACACCACAGCTGTTTGTTTCATTATGGTTAGTCAGCAGCAGGGAGGAAACATCAGATCAGAGATAGGCTTCATCTTCTCCTGGAGACGAGCGAGTAGAGGGACACACTGCTGCTGTGCGAGCACAGAACTAGCTGTTAACAAATCATTACCCTCAGCCAGGCTGGCGGCAACAAGGCACTACCAGCACTAGATGAGCTATCAGAAGTTCTGCTGACTCCCCGATCATTCTCCAGCAAGGAGCACACTTTTGTAAATTAAGACAGCAGAGCGCACTGTGCAGTTGTGAAGTTGGGCGCGTTCATGCTTTACTGAGAGAAGACAAGAAGACATCTTACTGCAGCCTCAGTCTTTCTATAGATCTGAAACACATAATTGTAGCAGAAGTAAGTGAAGAGTTTATTTCCAAAACGCTATATATCTATTTTCAGAAATGTTGGTAAATGAGCTTTTATTGTTTAAAGAACTTATGAAAGGTTTTTTCACTATCTAATCATGGCGTTGGGTTTTTTCACTATCTAATCATGGCGTTGGGTTTTTTCACTATCTAATCATCCATGATTCACCAAATGATATTTTGAAAGAGGAAACAAAATATTTTAGGCATATGTTTTCTTTTCAGTCTCTTCAATCTCCACTGAATGACGTTAACTGTAAGGATTTCTTTCCTAATAATAATAATCTAAAATTAACAAATGTACAGAAAGACCTGTGTGAAGGCCAACTTACAGAGGAGGAATGTATTGCGGCAATTAAATCCTTTCAGTCTGGAAAAACACCAGGGCTTGATGGTATACCAGTAGAGGTACATCAGACCTTTTTTTATGTACTCAAAGATCCATTATTAGCATGTTTTAACTACTGGTAGACTATCAGGTACTCAGCAAGAAGGTCTGATTTCAATACTACTGAAACAGGACCCAGGTGGTAAGTATAAAGATCCAGTCCATTGAAAAAAATGGACCTCTTACACTGCAATGTTGTGATTCGAAAATCCTGGCGAAATGCATAGCACATAGAATTAAAAATGTTTTACCAGATATTGCTCATCCTGATCAGACAGGTTTTTTACATGGACGATATATTGGAGATAATTTACAACAATTATTTGAAACAATAGAACATTATGAAACATCAAAGATACCAGGCCTGGTCTTTATAGCAGATTTTGAAAAGGCTTTTGATAAAGTCCGACTAGAATTTATATATAAATGCCTGGACTATTTTAATTTCGGTGAATCTCTTATACAATGGGTTCAAGTTATTTATAGCAACTCCAGGTGTAAAATTGTAAATAATGGTTACTTCTCAGAAAGTATTGAGCTGTCAAGAGGAGTAAAACAAGGCTGTCCATTGTCTCCATATCTATTTATTATGGCCATCGAAATGCTAGCTATAAAAATTTGATCCAACAAGAATATCAAGGGGTTAGAAATCCAGACGGTAAAAACAAAAGTATCAATGTATGCCGATGACTCAAGTTTCTTCTTAAGTCCGCAATCTCGATCGCTGCATGGTCTCATTGAGATCTAGATCACTTTTCTAGCCTCTCTGGACTAAAACCCAATCATGATAAGTGTACCATATTACGTATTTTAATGTCAAAAGATACAATGTTTACACTACCTTTACCAATAAAATAGGCTGATGATGAAGTAGACATACTTGGTACTCATATCTAAAAATATATAAATTAACTTAACCAATTTCAATAGAAAGTTTTTGCAACCATGGAGAGGTAAATACCTGTCTATTTATTAACAAAAATCACATTGATTAACTCTTTGGTCCTATTACAGTTTACTTACTTACTAATGGTGCTGCCTACTCCAGATTACTCATTTTTTAAATCATATGAACAAAAAATATTTCCCTTTATTTGGAACGCTAAGCCAGACAAAATTAAACGTGCCTATTTATATATTGAATATGAATTTGGGGGGCTGAACTATTAAATATGAAAGCATTAAACCTCTCACTAAAAGCTTCACTCATACATAATTTATACTTAAACCCGAACTGGTTCTCCAGTAGATTATTAAGAAAGATTACAACTTCTCATTTTCGAGTAATTGAAAATTAAACTTTGTTCAAAGAATCGCCCTTTCTTAAACAAGCCATACAAAGCTGGTTACAATTTATATTTTATCCTCCAGAAAAGAGAACAAATATTACAACAAATATTATGGTTAAACTAAAATATAATGATTGATAAAAAAAAACAAATTCTTTATGGATTTTTTGTATTATTTTTATTATTAATAGGAATAGTGGAGTTATGTCACATATGCAGCTATCGAAAATATATGGGAATGTTTGCTCAATCCAAAATTACAACCAACTGATTGCAGCATTACCGCAAAAATGGAGGAGACAAGTGAAAGAGGGAGAAAGTAGGACATTTGCTTGTCTGCCACATATTAAAGATCAAAATTGGCTGAAAAGGATTGGCATGAATAGAAAAATATACCAGTTTCATTTGAGGACAATAATGTTAACAGCTGCGCCATACAGGTTGCAAAATAGCTAGGAAGAGATTTTCGATGTATCAATTCCACGGCACATGGTATATGAACTGATACAAAAAACAACACTTGATTCAACAAATTATTATGCAAAAGTCTTGCCACCAACAGAATGCTATATATATGGGGCATACAACAATCTCAGCTCTGCAGATTTTGCTGCGAAGAGATATAATCATTCAGGTGCGCAACTTTCACTGGGCACGGGGGGGAACATGACATGGTGCACAATCAGTACACAACACTATGCTCATCATGTCTTAGCAGGATCAGATGGTGACAGATGTTGAACCATTGATTCTATTCATGGATAATATAATGTATAAATGTACACCAAGGTAATTCTTTGTTATGCCTCATCTGAGCAGGATCAGATGGTGACAGGGGTCTCAGCAGGGTCAGGCAGCCAGGGAAGACCAGTCTGTGACGGCGCAGAGGTGAACTTTTGCAGATACAACACTTTATTATCTCTGTGCAGCAAACACTGGACAAGCAAGAAGCTTCAAAGATTGAAACTATTTTAAGGCCGTCTGACAAACCTCTAAAGTTGATTTCCAAACTGTATCAAGGGTTGATAGTGGCTTTTCCTGATGACACAAAATATGTAAAACAAAAATGTGAGGAAGACCTGGGAGACGCTATTGATGATGATGAATGGATACAGATATGTTAGAATGCCCAGTCATGTTCATATAATCTCAGACATAAATTACTGCAGTTTAAGACCATCTCTAGAATGTACTATATGCCAGTTAAACTGAATATCATGCACACAGAAATGTCATTCTTCTGCTGGAGGTGTAAAACACAAAAGGGGACATATTTGCATATGTTATGGTCTTGTGAAGGCTGGCTGAATTCAGGCAAAGAGTATGTTGTTTTATCTCAGCATGTCTACAGATTCTCCCTGTTTTTGTTTGCTTGGAAATGTTGATATTGAAGACTGTTATCAGAAGAAACTGTGTAATGTTGCATTTATAGTGGCTAAGAAATGCATTGCCATTAATTGGAAGGTTGGTTATCCTCCCACAATGTCACAATGGATGGCAGAAATGTCAAGTTATGTATCACTAGATTTGATTTATTACAAGATTAAGGGTATACTGTGCAACATTCATAAGGTCTTGATTCTTTATATGGAATACTGTACGACAGAAGGAGTCTGATAGGGAATGCCTAAATAGGTATTCAGGGGAGATACCTATTTAGGCATTCCCTAGCTGCTGGGCTGCTCAGTCCTGGCCCTGGGGGTCTGCCGTACTGTTGGTTGTCACTCTGGCCTTGGCCTAACACACCTGAAATCAATAATGAATGTTTCACTAAGATCCTAAAGCTGAGTGGGGTGTGTTGGGTTGAGGCGCTGCAGGGCCGTGGACTGCTAGGGGCAGGACGGGGTGACCCAGCTATATTGTGTGTAAGAAAAAGAGCTCTACAGTACTATTAGGCCTATGATATGAATGATATGGAGGATGTACTGTTTCTGTGTGTTAATGAGTAGGAGGTGTATGTGTGTTTTTATTAAACTTTTGATTTCCAAACCTTTCCCTTGAGATATATATAAAAAAAAGATGGGAAGGAAGTTGTGTTGGTGACTGGACTGGTGGGGGTCAGGCGTTCAGGCGGCTAGGGCTGGCTGGGCAGTCTGGCTGAAATTTGATATAGAGGATGTCTTAATAAAGACAATCAAAAGTTAAGTCTTTGTACTTTATTTGTAAGAGTTGTTTATTTGTTAGGCTATTTGTTAAAGGTGCAACACAATATTGATTACTGAAATATCATTGATCTAGTTCAGTCTTATCAATCACTTAAACATATTTAAAAATGATCTCTTACATGATGACTGGGCATTTTTGCAAACTTTTTGTTGTTCTAAATAGAGATGGCTAGAAGGGCCATGGGTCATATTAGATTGTGTAGAAATTCAGGAAATTAACTTTAGATGCCCCAAAAAAATGGGAGGACCCTCAGACACCCCGGCAAGTTATGTTCCACCCACCTCTAAAACCAAAGTTGCACCCCTGGAGACAACCACATATAAGAGTCAAATATACAGGATACCAACATTCCCTTCAAGCTAAACATTTTATTTTATTTTTTTATTCATATCTAAAATCTATGAATAAAAAAGCTGCAAATGTGAAAAAAAACTGACATTCAGCTTCCACAGCCTCCAAGAAATGTCAGTACTTATTGCAATGTTTCTTTGGTAATGAGGCCTCTATTGGACACTAGATTCCCAACAAGACAAATACAAAAGTGCAAAAGAGACGCCAGACAGGAGATATAACATATAATGCAGTAAGTAAAGACTCACACTTATTTTGGTAGCATCCTTTGACATCTCATCCTGGGGTACAACCTGTAGGAAAGAGATTTCAAAGAATAAGAAACTTTAGAAATACTTTTATATATTTTTTAAATGTCCCCATTGTGTAAAACTGCCTTACATTGATGATGTGTCCACTTACAGGTAATTTCACCAAAGAGCAGAACATAGATAATGGGCCTAATAATGCCTAATTCACAGGTAATTGCATCAAAAACATACAGCTGGACTCAAAATTACATACGGTATGTGGAGATTCACCACTCTATTGAGAGTAATATATTGAGAGGTGAAACCTGGGTCGGGGCCTTTTAAGAAGTGTAACTTGGTCAAAAAATACAATTTTAAAAGGAATAGTTTCACCATATTAAGACAAGAGTTCAGTTCACGTAACAGGGTTGACCTTAAAATGAGGGACAGACATAAATTAAATCACTAATCAATAAATAATAATCTCCAGAAATAACTTTGTCAAAGCAAAAAAATTAGGGCTTTACAATGGTGGTGAAAAATGTGAGAAATGTGGGGGTTTAGTGGGTTCAAATCTACCTAGAAGTCACAGAGGCTGCACAAAGAGACTTGTCAAAATGCTGAATTTAGCACTTTAGCAAGTCTTTATTCATATAAAGAAATATGATTTATTGAAATCTCCATGTGGTCTATATTAAACGGCAGTATAATAAATATAACAGGCTTTTCAAATTCAATATTGGTGCACAATTTCTACTTTAAATATCAAAGGGACGCAAAAGGCACTCTTTTCGTGGACCGACCCACCTTTGTTTCCCCCAAGGCACCAATCTCCACAATCTTTGTATTCCCCACATTTGTAATATTAATTCGAAAACAAAACAATTATGTAATACATTTCAACCTGTACCTATATTATCATATAGGCATGATTCATCCAGAAAAAGAGGGTTCACTACAGCATAGCCTGTACAGTATTCTAGGCCAGTAGCACCACCTGCCTAATGCTCCAGCAAGGGAAGGAAGCATGGTGTAACAAAGCCAGTCCTCAGGGACACTTCATGAATAATGAATCAGAGTGAGGTGAGAGGAAGTTTCTTTACATTTCTCCCTTTTCCAATTAAAAAGTGTCGGAAGACACAGCAGGAGGCCTGGAAAACATTCCGTCTGTCCTCATGGAAAACCTGCTCTGCTTTGCCCAGCTCAGGTGCATTTTCCCATGAGATGGTTCCTCAGCCTCCTCATCTGTTCCTGTGCCTCAGGGGCACCTGGGGAACCTGCTGCTATTTCTGCCTACTGCAGTGATTAATGTGTGGTTTGTTACCTTGCTGCTCACCTCACTCAGTTTATCCCTGTGTACTTTATTAGTTGGTACTGATTCTGACTTGTATAACTGTGCCTCGATGGCAAACTCTAAGGATTGGGATTTAGTAAGGAGTTTGTGCGCATAGCCTACAGTACTGTATTCTAATGCTTTGCTATTTGCAATGTGGGAGAATAAGAAGACTTTGTTCCACATCTATTTATCCTCTGCCTCAAACCTTTGATCACTGATCACAGAACACCTCACCAACAACATTATTTCAACAGTGACAGAGAGTGAGCAGTCTAGCTACCTGATTGGAGGTCCAGGGCTGTTTCTCTGTCCAGTCTCTGTGGTTCCTGATATACCACCACTGGATCTCAAGGGAGTAGGAGGGGCCTGCCCCCCGGAAGGAGCATGCCATCTCCACGTCCTGGCCACTCTGTGTTGTGATGTCATGGGGGACCTCTGTGAACACAGCTGTATGGAGAGAAAAAAGCTAAGTTAACAGTTGGCTTTAAAAAAGATGACTCAGTCCTCTCTGAAGACAATACGGGTGGTGTTTGCTCTTACTGCAGTTGATTTACAGCGATGATAATACGCTGTGATTGTAAATGGTCTCTAATAGAATATTGAGTTAACCCTAGTAATAGTGTGCATAAATCTTTTATTTATTTTTTACAACACAACACAATCCAGAAATACTTGTGTTTCTAAGCAACTATGAGGAATGCAATCATAAATCCTCATTTACCAGTTAAAACATTTCCATTTTGATGAGTATAATTTGTTGGTCTGATGTAATTAATAAGGAGCATCCAGACACTGCACTTGATTAATTTATGAAATTGCTTCTTTCAATTATTGATAAACATGCACCTGTTAAGAAACTGACTGTTAGAACTGTTAAGGCTCCATGGATTGATGAGGAATTGAAAAACTGTATGGTTGAAGGAGATGGGGCAAAATGAGTGGCTAATAAGTCTGGCTGCACATCTGACTTACTGTAAATTAAGAAATTATGTGACTAAACTCAACAAAAAGAAGAAGAAACTGTATTATGAAGCCAATATCAATTATATAAAGAATGATGGAAAAAAACTTTGGAGTACTTTAAATGAAATTATGGGCAGAAAGACAAATTCTTTCATCAAATCAGATGGCTTATTCATCACAAAACCAGTTGATGTTGCCAGTTATTTTAATGATTACTTCATTGGCAAAGTGGACAAACTTAGGCAGGAAATGCCAACAACGAACCTCAGCAGAATCTGGTAATAAATGGTGTGGCTGTTGAAAAAGTTGAGGAGACTAAATTACTTGGTGTTACCTTAGATTGTAAACTGTCAAGGTCAAAACATATAGATTCAATGGTTGTAAAGATGGGGAGAGGTCTGTCCACACTCCAAAAAGCAAGTCCTGCAGGCTCTAGTTTTGTCGTATCTTGATTATTGTCCAGTCATGTGGTCAAGTGCTGCAAAGAAAGACCTAGTTAAGCTGCAGCTGGCCCAGAACAGAGCAGCACGTCTTGCTCTTCATTGTAATCAGAGGGCTAATATAAATACTATGCATGACAGTCGCTCTTGGCTAAGAGTTGAGGAGAGACTGACTGCATCACTTCTTCTTTTTATAAGAAACATTCATGTGTTGAAAATTCCAAATTGTTTGCATAGTCAACTTACACACAGCTCTGACACACACACTTACCCCACCAGACATGCCACCTGGGGTCTTTTCACAGTCCCCAAATCCAGAACAAATTCAAGAAAGCGTACAGTATTATATAGAGCCATTATTGCATGGAACTCCCTTCCATCTCATATTGCTCAAATGAACAGAAAACCTGATTTCAAAAAACAGATAAAGCAACACCTCACAGCACAACGCCTTTTTCCTATTTGACCTATATATTTTGTGTGTATGTACTGATATGTAGGCTACGTGTGACATTTTTAAATGCATGTAGTTCTGTCGTTGAGCTGTTCTTGTCTATTAATGTTCTGTATTATGTCATGTTTCATGTTTTGTATGGACCCCAGGAAGAGTAGTTTCTGCTTTAGCAGTAGCTAATGGGGATCCTAATAAAATACCAAAAATACCAATCATTGTGCTCACCTGGCTTGCTCTTTAGTTAGCCTTATTATTTAACATTTGTAATATTTTGTTTTATTAATGTTACCACTTTGCCTGTAAACTAAAGAAGGCATTACTGCCAAAACAGCTTCCCTGTTTTTGTTTTTCAGTTAAAATATGTACTGAAGTTTTGCACTACAACAGACAGCTTTGACAGATTTTCTAAAGTAGTTCTGATGAGCAATGTCACAACTGAAAACTGCAGCTTTGCTGAAGAGCTGGCAAACTAAATAGGATTGGGTGTATCTCTCTCCAGCATAAAACCTTTTAGATCAGGGGTGTCAAACTGCTGCTCATCAGGGGTGTCAAACTCATTCCATGGAGGGCCTAGTGTCTGCGGGTTTTTGGTTTTTCCTTTCAATTAAGACCTAGACAACCAGGTGAGGGGAGGTCTTTATTAATTAGTGACTTTAATTAATCAATCAAGTACAAGGGAGGAGCGAAATCCCTCAGTCACTCGGCCCTCCAAGTGTATCTTTCCTGCAATTCCTGATTACTTATTCTTAAAGCAAAGGTAATTTATATACATTAGATAACCACTGGGAATTGTCGGATCAGAATTGGTGCTTACAAGAAAACATTACCCCCAAAAACGACATCAACCTTGAGAAAATCAACTGGCTGGAGAATGAGAGAGAGAGTGAACAGAATTCACTGAGCTACAGAAAGAGCGAGAGAGAGAGAGTGAACAGCATTCACTGAGCTACAGAGAGCGAGAGAGAGAGAGAGAGAGTGAACAGCATTCACTGAGCTACAGAGAGAGAGAGAGTGAACAGCATTCACTGAGCTACAGAGAGAGAGAGAGAGTGAACAGCATTCACTGAGCTACAGAGAGAGAGAGAGAGAGAGAGAGAGAGAGAGAGAGTGAACAGCATTCACTGAGCTACAGAGAGAGCGAGAGAGAGAGAGAGTGAACAGCATTCACTGAGCTACACAGAGAGAGAGAGAGAGAGTGAACAGCATTCACTGAGCTACAGAGAGAGAGAGAGAGAGTGAACAGCATTCACTGAGCTACAGAGAGAGAGAGAGAGAGAGAGTGAACAGCATTCACTGAGCTACAGAGAGAGCGAGAGAGAGAGTGAACAGCATTCACTGAGCTACAGAGAGAGAGAGTTGGCCATGGTGCTGAAAGTCCAGTGCTGCTGCCAGTTTATTGTTAGCTCCCAGGTGGTATGCTTTTTCAATCTCCACTAGAATACCGGAGAACATTGCATAGGGGCAATAAACTAATTCTGTTTCTTCCAAAAATGTCGATCTACCTTTATTTTTATTCCACCGCTTCCAAGTCTGAGTTTAAGAGCCTCTGTAAATCTCTGGGCCAACTGTGCATACTGGGAAAGCAATGTCTCCCGCTCCAGAGAGTTACAAGCCCCCAGTCATATCTCCATTGTAAATCGATCAAATCCCTTTGAATTGTTTCATTTGCCAGACACAAAACACACTTTGCATCGATTCACCATTATGATGGGAAGTGGAGAAGCAGGCTAAAATGTTATTGTATTAAAATCAGTGATGTAAACTGTCATTAAATAGATAGGCTCTCTGTATTGGTTTTTGACGTTGATCATGTTTCTTTTTGATTTAGTACAGATGTAGGATCTTAAAATAATCCTGCAGCAACAGGAAGAAGCGCCGGAGAAGATGGCTGCCGTTTTACAGCCCTCTAACCAATTGTACTATTATGTGTGTTTTTCCGCGTTATTTGTAATTTATTTTGTACATAATGTTTCTGCCATCGTCTCTTATAACCAAAAAGAGCTTCTGGATATCAGGACAGCGATTACTCACCTCGTATTGGACGAAGATTTTTTCTTCAACGAGGCGGCCGCGAAGGATATCATACAGACACCCGACAAGGCCCAAATCCCCGTCATTCGCGTGAGGAAGAGACGGAGATATCGCGGGACGTAGATCCGGTGCCTTGTAAGGATCCGACGGCGAGCGAGTAAACTGCCTCTTCCATCAATCCTATTAGCCAACGTTCAATCTTTTGAAAATAAAGTGGACGATTTAAGATTACGGTTATCCTACCAACGGGACATTAAAAACTGTAATATCTTATGTTTCACGGAGTCGTGGCTGAACGACAACAATGATAACATTCAGCTAGCAGGCTATACGCTACATCGGCAGGACAGAACGGCTGACTCCGGTAAGACAAGGGGTGGCGGTCTGTGTATATTTGTAAACAACAGCTGGTGCACAAAGTCAAATACTAAGGAAGTCTCGAGGTTTTGTTCGCCTGAGGTAGAGTATCTTATGATAAGCTGTAGACCACACTATTTACCAAGAGAGTTTTCATCTATATTTTTCATAGCTGTCTATTTACCACCACAAACCAATGCTGGCATTAAGATTGCACTGAATGAGTTGTACAAGGCCATTAATCAACAGGAAAACGCTCATCCAGATGCAGCGCTCCTAGTGGCCGGGGACTTTAATGCAGGGAAACTGAAATCCGTTCTACCTAATTTCTACCAGCATGTTAAATGTGCAACCAGAGGGAAAAAAACTCTAGACCACCTTTACTCCACACACAGAGACGCATACAAAGCTCTCCCTCGCCCTCCATTTGGCAAATCTGACCATAACTCTATCCTCCTGATTCCTGCTTATAAGCAAAAACTAAAGCAGGAAGCACCAGTGACTCGGTTAATAAAAAAGTGGTCAGATGACGCAGATGCTAAGCTACAGGACTGTTTTGCTAGCACAGACTGGAACATGTTCCGGGATTCTTCAGACAGCATTGAGGAGTACACCACATCAGTCACTGGCTTCATCAATAAGTGCATCGATGATGTCGTCCCCCACAGTGACCGTACGTACATACCCCAACCAGAAGCCATGGATTACAGGAAACATCCGCACTGAGCTAAAGGGTAGAGCTGCCGCTTTCAAGGAACGGGACTCTAACCCGGACGCTTATAAGAAATCCCGCTATGACCTCCGACGAACCATCAAACAGGCAAAGAGTCAATACAGGTCTAAGATTGAATCATACTACACTGGCTCTGACGCTCGTCGGATGTGGCAGGGCTTGAAAACTATTACAGACTACAAAGGGAAGCACAGCCGCGAGCTGCCCAGTGACACAAGCCTACCAGACGAGCTAAACCACTTCTATGCTCGCTCGAGGCAAGCAACACTGAAGCATGCATGAGAGCACCAGCTGTTCCGGATGACTATGTGATCACGCTCTCCGTAGCCGATGTGAGTAAGACTTTTAAGCAGGTCAACATTCACAAGGCCGCAGGGCCAGACGGATTACCAGGACGTGTACTCCGAGCATGTGCTGACCAACTGGCAAGTGTCTTCACTGACATTTTCAACATGTCCCTGACTGAGTCTGTAATACCAACATGTTTCAAGCAGACCACCATAGTCCCCGTGCCCAAGGACTCTAAGATAACCTGCCTAAATGACTACCGACCCGTAGCACTGACGTCTGTAGCCATGAAGTGCTTTGAAAGGCTGGTCATGGCTCACATCAACAGCATTATCCCAGAAACCATAGACCCACCCCAATTTGCATACCGCCCCAACAGATCCACAGATGATGCAATCTCTATCGCACTCCACACTGCCCTTTCCCACCTGGACAAGAGGAACACCTACGTGAGAATGCTATTCATTGACTACAGCTCAGCATTCAACACCATAGTGCCCTCTAAGCTCATCACTAAGCTAAGGATCCTGGGACTAAACACCTCCCTCTGCAACTGGATCATGGACTTCCTGACGGACCGCCCCCAGGTGGTAAGGGTAGGTAACAACACATCTGCCACACTGATCCTCAACACGGGGGCCCCTCAGGGGTGCGTGCTCAGTCCCCTCCTGTACTCTCTGTTCACCCATGACTGCATGGCCAGGCACGACTCCAACACCATCATTAAGTTTGCCTACGACACAACAGTGGTAGGCCTGATCACCGACAACGATGAGACAGCCTATAGGGAGGAGGTCAGAGATCTGGCCGTGTGGTGCCAGGACAACAACCTCTCCCTCAACGTGACCAAGACAAAGGAGATGATTGTGGACTACAGGAAAAAAAAGAGGACTGAGCACGCCCCCATTCTCATCGACGGGGCTGTAGTGGAACAGGTTGAGAGCTTCAAGTTCCTTGGTGTCCACATCACCAACGAACTATCATGGTCCAAACACACCAAGACAGTCGTGAAGAGGGCACGACAAAGCCTATTCCCCCTCAGGAGACTAAAAAGATTTGGCATGGGTCCTCAGATCCTCAAAAAATTCTACAGCTGCACCATCGAGAGCATCCTGACTGGTTGCATCACCGCCTGGTATGGCAACTGCTTGGCCTCCGACCGCAAGGCACTACAGAGGGTAGTGCGTACGGCCCAGTACATCACTGGGGCAAAGCTTCCTGCCATCCAGGACCTCTATACCAGGCGGTGTCAGAGGAAGGCCCTCAAAATTGTCAAAGACTCCAGCCACCCTAGTCATAGACTGTTCTCTCTGCTACCGCACGGCAAGCGGTACCGGAGTGCCAAGTCTAGGTCCAAAAGACTTCTCAACAGCTTCTACCCCCAAGCCATAAGACTCCTGAACAGCTAATCATGGCTACCCGGACTATTTGCACTGCCCCCCCACCCCATCCTTTTACGCTGCTGCTACTCTGTTAAGTATTTATGCATAGTCACTTTAACTCTACCCACATGTACATATTACCTCAACTACCTCAACTAGCCGGTGCCCCCGCACATTGACTCTGCAACGGTACCCCCCTGTATATATAGCCTCCCTACTGTCACTTTATTTTACTTCTGCTCTTTTTTTTCTCAACACTTTTTTTGTTGTTGTTTTATTCTTACTTTTTTTGTTTAAAATAAATGCACTGTTGGTTAAGGGCTGTAAGTAAGCATTTCACTGTAATGTCTGCACCTGTTGTATTCGGCGCATGTGACCAATACAATTTGATTTGATTTGATTTGATTTGAAATGTGAATTATTATGTGGATTATAATTAATAGACATTTTTGGAGAGTTGATACATTTTCCGTAAGGGAAAATCAAGTCTGAAATTTCAAAGTAGAAATTAGAAACTTACTTTTCAAACCTCAAATACACTACACGTTTTACATTTCCTGCATTGCAGGAAAGTTATCCTGCAACAGGGTGACCAAATTAAGATCCTACATCTGTATGAATCATGATAACACTTTTGTATGACTTGATGCCAAATGGGTTTAGAGGGAAAATATGTGGGAATGATTGACAATACAACAGTCTGTGTGTATTTCTCTTATTCTAAATGACTACATTGACTGAGAAACAATGCTAATTCAAAGATGGCCTGTGTAATCAATAGCACCCTGTCTGCACATCTTAATTAGAGGCCACAAAGGACTTTGGAAGTTGGATGAATGGAGGAATCATTATCTTCACAATAACATGATAGTGTAATAGACTTAGACAATCACTACAATCAATGCTGAAAAACTGCAACAGAAAGACAGACATGACAGATGAATAAAGGCCCACCCACAATGCAGAGAAATGGATAAGAAAGAAGGGAAACTTTGAGGCTCTGAAAAGCCTGGGAGGGCTCTTGTCATCATCTTCCTTTGAAATGTGGAGTTAGTTAATGAAACACTGATCAAAGCTAGCTGGAGGTGCTTCTTCATGGTATTGTCTTAATCTACCTTAAAACTTCATATTCTTTTGTAAGATATACTGTAGCTAAATACAGACAAAAATAGAGATCCACCACATATCCTCACTGCATGAGACCTTTTTTCTTAAATCTCACCATTTTCTTTGTGGAAAAAGGATTGCAGACCACACTGTACCGTAAGCGGAGAGATGGAGATCTATGTGATTGCACAGTATAAAAGATTACTGAGTGTGGCTGGGATGGGAAATAAACAATTTCTATAATCTATTCCCTTGAGATCTAATGAGCGAGGCGAGCAGTCGGGTAACTTGCTTATTGGAATCTACAGCAGCAGCTTATACTCAGGAGGAGAAATTCCGCTCAAGCCTCCAAATAAAACATTATTCCAAGTTGCAGTCTGATAGTCACACTGCGCAGCATAGTCCAACATCAAGCCATTACACAACATAAACATCATTTGCATTCTCCTTCTCTGATCCATGTTCTGGGCTGGAAGTTGCTGTACCGCAATGACTCATCTAGAGTTCCACTCTCACCCCTATGAAATTCCACTGCAACAGTCTTCCCCTCTCTCTCGCACTCACAAGAGTCCACCTCTGAATATGAATGCTTCTATTCTGTAATTTTGAGTTTGAAAGTTTTGAAATCATCCTGCCCTAATTTTGGTGGTTAGACAACAGTAGACAACAATTGGTAGTTCCCCCCTTACAATGTAGCTAGCTCTGGGAATGAAAGCAGGAACACAAGAAAGAGAGAGAGAGAGAGAGAGAGAGAGAGAGAGAGAGAGAGAGAGAGAGAGAGAGAGAGAAAGAGAAAATATCAACAGCTCACACAATCACTCCAGAAACAAAGGGCTAAGCACAATGGAGCCCCACTGCCTTCGAACAACCAACTCCTGCAGCAAGAATTCTGATGCCAAAACTTCAGCACTGTCTTCCATTTAATCCACCAGTACCATCCACAGCCTTGCCTTGGGCATCTCTCCAACTTGATCTCACTAGAGCTCATTTTGTGCAATCCCTGCAGTTTTGGCTCAAAATCTCTCTCAAAATTCAAAGTTAAAAGAATATCCCCTGCCACAGAAAATAATGTAAAAAGTGACTGAAGTTTCAGTTGAGTTTATCAGAGGCTCTTTAGACAGAGCTCATCAGTTCATATTGTAATGGTAAATAACATTGGGCAATGGACTCAGGACAATGGTGATGCGTGTTAGTGATATCTGTTATGTGTAGTCAATAAATTCCAAACACAGTAGGTGGTATCATCCATAAAGCTCTTGTTCCAGCCATCATCCACAGGGCTGAGGATTTCTAAATGTTTCGTCACTAACAGTGTTAGCTACATGTAAAGCCCCACCCTCCACCCCCCACCCCCCACCTCGCAGCCCAAAACCCCAGCTCTCAAAGCCGTTATGATCCATGCTGGGGGTCTGCCTCTGTCGCTTAGAGCTCCTGCTGCTGTCAGATGATGTATGAGGATATTGTTCCTTACAGCACAGCATGTCTGGTATCTGTAAGGCAATCTAGTGATATGAATCATGTCATCATCAGCCTCCTCTTAAGATGTCAGTGTTATGCATTACAGGGGGGAGCTCTAATGAACTACACATATCTACTGATCTGGAGGCAGATAGGGATTGTACATGACACTTTTGAAAATAGAATGTAGATGCGGGAAGAGAGGGTGAATAGAGAGAAGGGAAGGTGAGTTGGATGACAGAGAGATCACAAAGTGAGTGAGAGATGGAGAGATGGTGTCAGTAGAGAGAGAGAGAGGAGAAGAGAAAATGGATAGTAATTTGAAGAAGAGAAACTAAGAGGAACTGGAGATAGTGGAGAATAGTGACATTTAAAAAGAGGACATCTTGAGGGCCCTGGGAATGGAAATGCATTTACAAAGAACACAGAATGCACTGTACACACAAAGTAGTGTATTTCTTTTATAGCCTAGTCTTGATGCTTTTAACAATAAATATCTATTCAAATTTCAGTATCTACAAAAAAGAGCATGAAAACAAGTTACTAACTGTAAGTCGCTCTGGATAAGAGCGTCTGCTAAATGACTAAAATGTAAATGTAATGTGCTATGATGCGCTCTCCCTCCCTAGATGATAGCTGGCCAAGCAGATTCATTAACCACTGCAGTTGCTCCCACAGACCCAGGCAGAGAGAGGCTCGTCTCCAAGTTCAGCCTCTCCCTTTGATTTCTTACTTATCACTGGCAGGCCAGCCAGCTCCATCCACTCCACTGAAATAATTGCCTCTTCTAACGATGCTCTCTTAATATACTGTAAATAGCAGCAATCATGTTTCAAAGACACCTGTAAGCTTCTTGAAGACACAGTAAACAGACAGTGACTAACTATCCAAAGGTCATCTGACTGTTTGTTTGTTTATGCTGTGATGTAATGCATATAGCCCATTCTGAAATTAGTCTTTAGTGAATGTCTTTTGCTTTCGTTCTTATGAAGTGAAATTCTCTGTAGATATTTCTGTTCGTAATGAATAGCCTACATGGTTAGGCCTAGTAATCTACCAGGAAAAGGGTCTTGTAAATCTTATGGAGAACAGTGGAAACTGGGGTAATTAAAATGAAAATATGATTAACCCTGGTTTGAGTCGTTACATTTTTCAATGAGCAATTTTGGCACAAGACAGAGTTTTATGCAGCTGATTACAAAAAGTCAACAAAGTGACAATCTAAAAAACAAATGTCAAACATTATCATACATAAACCTTGTGAAGCCTCTCTGTTCTCAGAACAAAGCTGAAGTCATTTGAGATTTAGGCCTATATAACACCACAATGAGAGATGTGTAATGTATTTTACAGAGCTCTATAAAGCAGGAATTTGGGTCCCAACCAGTAGTTACTATAACAAGCATAAAAGCTCTAAATGATTATAAGTCAGTGATGTACAGTGCCTTGCAAAAGTATTGATCCCCCTTGGCGTTTTTCCTATTTTGTTGCATCACAACCTGTAATTTAAATGGATTTTTATTTGGATTTCATGTAATGGACATACGCAAAATAGTCCAAATTGGTGAAGTGAAATGAAAAAAAGAACTGAATATGTATTCACCCCCTTTGCTATGATGCCCCTAAATAAGATCTGGTGCAACCAATTACCTTCAGAAGTCACATAATTAGTTAAATAAAGTCCACCTGTGTGCAATCTAAGTGTCACATTATCTCAGTATATATACACCTGTTCTGAAAGGCCCCAGAGTCTGCAACACCACTAAGCAAGGGGCACCACCAAGCAAGCGGCACCATGAAGACCTAGGAGCTCTCCAACAGGTCAGGGACAAAGTTGTGGAGAAGTACAGATCAGGGTTGGGTTATAAAAAAATATCCGAAACTTTGAACATCCCACGGAGCACCATTAAATCAATTATTAAAAAATTGAAAGAATATGGCACCACAACAAACCTGCCAAGAGAGGGCCGCCCACCAAAACCCACGGACCAGGCAAGGAGGGCATTAATCAGAGAGGCAACAAAGAGACCACAGATAATCCTGAAGGAGCTGCAAAGCTCCACAGCGGAGATTGGAGTATCTGTCCATAGGACCACTTTAAGCCGTACACTCCACAGAGCTGGGCTTTACGGAAGAGTGGACAGAAAAAAGCCATTGCTTAAAGAAAAAAATAAGCAAACACGTTTGTGGGAGACTCCCCAAACATATGGAAGAAGGTACTCTGGTCAGATGAGGAAAACGCTTTGTCTGGCGCAAACCCAACACCTCTCATCACCCCGAGAACACCATCCCCACAGTGAAGCATGGTGGTGGCAGCATCATGCTGTGGGGATGTTTTTCATTGGCAAGGACTGGGAAAATGGTCTGAATTGAAGGAATGATGGATGGCGCTACATACAGGGAAATTCTTGAGGGAACCTGTTTCAGTCTTCCAGAGATTTGAGACCGGGACAGAGGTTCACCTTCCAGCAGGACAATGACCCTAAGCATACTACTAAAGCAACACTCGAGTAGTTTAAGGGGAAACATTTAAATGTCTTGGAATGGCCTAGTCAAAGCCCAGACCTCAATCCAATTGAGAATCTGTGGTATGACTTAAAGATTGCTGTACACCAGCGGAACCTATCCAACTTGAAGGAGCTGGAACAGTTTTGCCTTGAAGAATGGGCAAAAATCCCAGTGGCTAGATGTGCCAAGCTTATAGAGACATACCCCAAGAGACTTGCAGCTGTAATTGCTGCAAAAGGTGGCTCTACAAAGTATTGACTTTGGGGGGGGTGAATAGTTATGCACACTCAAGTTTTCTGATTTATTGTCTTATTTCTTGTTTGTTTCACCCCAAAAATTATTTTGCATCTTCAAAGTGGTAGGCATGTTGTGTAAATCAAATAATGATACAACCCCCCCAACAAATCCATTTTAATTCCAGGTTGTAAGGCAACAAAATAGGAAAAATGCCAAGGGAGGTGAATACTTTCGCAAGCCACTGTATGGCCTGGGATGTTTAAGATGATCTAGTGGAAATGCCAAGGCTTTATAATCCAGTCATCTGTATGCTACTTCCAACACATCTAACAGTCAAAATAGTGATATTCAGAATGATCACATAATAATTCCACGAGACTGTTCACTTCAGCGATTTACTGAAAGGTGTTTATTGGTTATTGTTCTGCATACAAAGTATTTTTCTTGTTACAGCATTTGAGAGAAATTGATAAGAATATCATTATCTAAATGCCTTAAAAAACAAACACTGCAAAAAATTGTCCAGTGGGAGAATGTGTTGAATACTCTGTCACTGTTTCATAGAATGTTTGGCTGAGCTAAAAGGACAGAAAAATATTCAACTAGGCTAAACACTGTACCAAATGAGTGGCATTACTGTTGTACAAAAAAAGAAAGATCACATGGCAGACACACACTGAGCCCCATGCTGAGCTGCCTGTATTACAATATGCAAGCAGTATCCTGTGAGACATGTACGGCTCTGGCGGCCTTTGAGTCCATTGACATATGCAACTCGTGTCTCCTCCATGGCACTGTTTCCACTGTGTTTCATCCGTCACGAAGGAGAGCAATTAAATAGCCTCCCCACAACAATCAATGAATTCCGAGGCAAATACCTCACCTCAGAGATGGGACCATCAATAATCACAACAGTACTGCCTAGGGAAGGCATACAGTAGCTATCCAGAAGCTCTATCTGGACTCAGTAAACATGGATTCAAAATGCACTCATTACAATACATCCACACACAATAGCCTACACAGCCAGTTAAAGGTGTGAAATCCACGGAAATCCTTTGAACCTTCAAGTAAAAACAGAAAGGAACATTTAAAACAAAAAAGAGCATCCTCTTGCTCATCCTCTTTAAATCTCCCCAGCCAGCCAGCTAGCCAGCAGTCAGCCAAGCACAAATGGTGTGATGCAGCGCTACGAGAGATATCAGCGTTTGGTATCTAATCTCCTCGCCCTCCTAATGCACCCAGGAGTCTCTCTCTCCAGCAGCTGAGACTGAGAGGAGAGCTGATAGCTCAGAGAGCCAGCCAGGGCCAGGATAGTAGAGCAGGAGAGGAGGAGAGGAGCTGGAAGTGTGCCTGACAGTGCTACTGAAATTCACCTCCACTTAAATTGGCTTCTCCTCCTCAGGCGTTCCTAAGGAGATACTCATGGGGCAACCTGACACCGAAAATAAGAAATAAACAGGGCCTTTTTGGAGAACATGTAGTCAGGGATTTAACAAAACAGCCATGCTCTCTTTTTTTCCTCTCCCTCCACTTGTGGTGACTTTGATGAATGATGTAGCTCACACTGCTTATGTTTAGCACTCATCTGAAGTTAACGTAATCAGACAGGAGCAAGCTGGACGGCCCACTGAGGATTTCGAGTCGGAAGTCCTATATAGACAGGAATGACCTGTTGGAACATTCTGTGTTATCTAATACAATAGCAAAATGTGATTTGCGGTTCCCAAAAGGTAAACACAAGATAGGGAGAGATTTTGTAAATGTTGTACTTTTGTTACACATTTGCAACATGGTAATAAACATGATTTATCAATATAAATGAAAAGTACACTGAAAACCTGGATACTAATTTTCTCCATTGCACAGTTGTTCTTATTACTCTGTCCTAGCATGAACTCCATCCTTGATGATCTAGCCTATTTAATGACTGCTACACAGGAGGCTGGTGAGTGGAGGACGGCTCTAAATAATGACTGGAATAGAGCGAATGGAGTGGTATCAAACACATGGAAACCATTTGTTTGATGTGTTAAATACCATTCCATTCATTCCGTTCCAGCCATTATGAGCCCGTCCTCCCCAATTAAGGTGCCACCAGCCACCTATGGCTGAATACCAGTCAATATCCTTCACATAAGAACAGAAAACCAGATAAATATAATATACCTGTCCCACTTTCTCATACCACCCATTTAATCCATTAAAAAAAAAAAATTCTGAGAACTCTGAGACTGTCTCTTTTTCATTGAAAAGTACAGAACACCGTCCGGCTTTCTACAGTCTCTCTCAATGCCACATCAGTGGAGCCTTTGACAGCATGACTGTAGAGAGAGTGCAGCAATGACTTTGACGTGCCATATTAAAAAGAAAAACAGCCATGAAAAGTGTCACATTCGATTGGCCGCAACACATCAACCGTCTGCAGAAAAGTCCCCAGACATACAGATAGGGTACCGACACCCTCTAAAAAAAAACATAAGCTCATTTCTTTGGCCGCTAATCAAAAGTGACTCTGTGAATATGATGTCCTGATAATAATGTATCTGCAGCAGAATGTATCATCTCTTGTAGCTAAATGTATTGTCCTAAATGTTATCCTCCAGTGCTGAAAAGGCCTGGTCAACTGAAGTGATGACTTCAATCACATCTAACAACTGGGGACAAACGCTTGTTATTAACTGTTCATCATTGTAACCAACACTACTAATATATCAGTGCACTCAGATGGCTGAATGTCATGGTATTGCATAATTGTGTATATGAAAGCCAGATGACGATCTAATTAGCAACACCTCTATTTGCTATATTTGTGAAGATATCATTGTAATAGGCCCGACGTCCTTGGCCATAGCACCAATCTAACAGCAAAGTAACTGGATACAGACAGAACCCCTGCTGAAGGGAGATGTGAGGCTGGCATTAGCGCTGAGCTGCAGGAGGTGTGTGCAGTCAAGCAATACAAAACCACAGAAAAATATAATTTACCATTCTACATTACCGATAAGTGCAAGCTATCTAGCCCACTAGCCTTTTGAAATACCAAATAGCCCTTAAAATATTACTGCCAGCAATTAGAGGGACGGGTAAAAGACAAAAACATTGGATATGAAAGACAGACAGGAGCTCTGCATTGCTGGCAGGCAGCAGCAAAGACACTACTGGTTGGGTTTTAAACGATCCTGTGAATAACATGCAACATGCGTGCAGATATCAATTCCCTGTTGTCAAATTGCCTTTCCTACTAAATTGCTCTCAGTTATTCCAACCTTTCTACACTTTCTTGTTGTGTAAAACACAGCCTTGTAGATCATTAAAACCAAGAAAATACCATGGAACATACTGTAAATACACAGAGAAACAGAAAGAGTGAGTCTCCTGTGTATTACCATCACCCCTCTGGGTGAGCCAGCCCACTCCCAGAATGAGATGATTGAACAGTGCTGCTGGGTCTCCATTCACCCACTGTGTGTGAACCAGCCGCTCCACAGCAGCATAATTAGGGCTGGTCACTGCAGAGAAAGAGAAATGTTATAATGGATGTCCCTGTCTCAACATGGCCCCAGGCCAGCCTTCTAATTGAGCCAGGCCTCTGATATGGTGGACGGGAACATGGTGGCTGGTTAACATTGTATTTCCACACTGATAACATTGTTTTTAAACACACTGTGTAGGCTACCAGACTGAATAATACTGGAAACTAGCCCACATATGTTCAGTAGCTACATACTGTAAGCCTATTGAAAAGCAGCAACATGAATATGTTTTTACTGGTGTGACCCAAATCCATCTCATGTTTACAAAATAATCAAATTCATCTGCCTGATTACAACAACAAAAAAGTATAATCATAACTGGTAAACAAAGTTGTTTTTCTCCAAGCCCTTGAATGTTGTCTAATGCTGATAATGGGAGTAATAATTTCTTGGTGCCCTTCAGCGATGGGATACTGATGTCAATCCATATTAGTCCTCAAGGTTGGGCAAAGTAGTTGCCATGGGAAGTTTCTAACTCAGTGCATATGACTGTTATTAACTGATGACTTCAGACCTAATACTGACAAAAAAGGAAGAGCTTCCGACCTTATAAAAGTTATTTATGAAACAAACGAAAAAACATAAATAAAAAAGTGTTGTTTTTTACATGTGGCTTGTCCTTAAAAACAAAGAGGTATTATACTTCAAACATTTACTCAAGCTGCTGTCTTCATTGGTTCATTTCGGGACACCCATTAGGGCATGCAAGCTATTTAGAGAAGCAAATCTCAGTTCAACTCCACTAAAGCAAATCAACATGACTCCACTACTCACGCTGACTGCCAACATATGAGCCCTGCCAAGTCCTCTCCAGGAGGTCTGCGATAGCCACCACAGCAGTCATGTGTCTAATGTGAGATAAGCTTGCTCACTCTTCCAACCAGAGCCCAGAAGGATCCCTCCATCCAGTCCTCTTATGATCAAGGTTCGAGGAAATATAGAGGAAATATGGTTTATTCTCTGTGGGGAGAGCCAGTGAGAATTGGTGACTCCCAGAGACACTGGCATGAAAGGGACATGAGAGAGACTCTGTGACTCTGTATCGCCAGTCAAAAGGCACATCTTTTCTTCTCCAAAGTGCTCTGGGGATATGTTTGGCCAGAGACATAACGACATGAAAGGGAAATGACAAGGAAAAGACTGGTTCACTTTGAGGCGCTTATACTCCACAAGAGCCATCAGAACTGAATACACAGAGAGAAAACACATTGCATGACTGCTGGCTGAACCTACAGTTTGTAATGTGCTGCGTTTGAAGTGGCTGTTTTGGAGAGAGAGGAAAAGGAAATGGAGAGAGAGAGAGAGAGAGAGAGAGAGAGAGAGAGAGAGAGAGAGAGAGAGAGAGAGAGAGAGAGAGAAAAAAGGTCAATAGGTTGTATCAAGAGCCCTGTTATAAGGGCCCAGCCCATTCAATGCAGATCTGAAGCCTAGCGGTTAAGAGCGTTGGGCCAGTAACCGAAAGGTTGCTGGTTCAAATCCCTGAGCCTACTAAGTGAAAAATCTGTTGATGTGCCCTTGAGCAAGGCACTTAACCCTAAACTCTCCTGTAAGTTGCTCTGTATAAGAGTGTCTGCTAAATGACAACAAATCTAATGTAAATGGTACTTTATACTACTGAAACCTTTTCATATATGGCCCTCAAAAAGCTTCTATACAACTGCAAAGCACCTTTTTTTGTAGTGTAGTTACAGGTGCATCTAAACGTCTAACATATATTACTCCCACTCAAAAAATTGAGAGTGGAGAGGATGTGTGCCATTCAGAGCAGCTTATCTTGCCTGGTTTCAGGGTAACTTGGTCTGGTTAAGACCTTAGTCCCCTTCCCAGCAGAGGGACATCTGTCCCAGGATGATTCCTCCTGGCTGAGCATGATAGGGAGAGGAGCTGCTGCCAGTCCAGCCAGGATCCCACCACTGAGAGCAGGCCAGAGACCAGCCTGTCCGCCTCTCCTGCTCAGCGTGAGCCTGGCTTAATGAATAGTCAACACAAACTGCTAAGGCTGAAGCAGGAGTCACTGTAGGCCTAGAGCAGAGAGCAGAGAGCAGAGAGCAGAGAGCAGAGAGCAGAGCGAGGACATGGACGTTTGGTGGCGGTTTGTTATATAGCAGCCCGTACTATTGTTGAAGAGGAAATTTGAAAAATGACATATTTTATTCAGTAGCGTATCGGTTTAAATTATATTACCGGTATATTCATAATCTGTACACTGTTGGCTCTCAGTGTCTCAGTCTCTATGTGGGAGTGGCAGGATATGTTTGTTTTCTCTCCTCTTTAGCACTTAATTGATTAATTAATGTAATTGATTGGCTAGATAAAAAACCCTCTGGATAACAGTTGGTGATGCAGACTGCAGCATTCACAAATACTGGATAATGTCAACTGACACAATGACTGAAGGGACACTATAATAATTCGCCCACCTTGTAGCCCTTCAGGGCCAGTTTGCCCCATCCCCACGCTATGCTAAGGACCTGTTGCCACTACTTTAGGTCAGAAGCAGTGGGAGATTCATGCCCTGTAGAGGTGTTGGCACACAGTGGATGGACACAGCTGTCTGTCTGTAACAGTGTGACCTGCATGTCAGCCTGGTCTGTCTGGTTCCAGCCCACTGGCCAGAGGTTTACCCACACACCCTGGAGGAGCAGGTAATGAGCGTTCACACCCTGATACAAATGTAAGCTTTTTTTCTGCACATTAATTTTGGACACCAAGGTGCTTCCCATTTTCAAACTGGATAGAGTTTTATATGGGAAACATATTCCACATCTTAAGCTTTTCCATGGTGGACTAACGAGCCCTGGTGAGGTATAGTTCCTCCTCTGCAGTTCTCCTCCTCTGCTTTTCCTTAGATTCAAAGTTAATGAGTCATCAGAGAGATCTCACTTCTATCACTGATCACACAACCCAACATCACACTCTACATCACACAACCCAACCACAGAAATGATACCATGCATGTTATCATACTAGTATCTGCTAGTAACACCAGTGGGCATAATAGTGACAGTAGAAGAAGTGCTGGCAGAAGTAAGAATCTGATGTTCACTTTCCAGGGTATCATCAATATCTTGCTCAAGGGCATGGAGGTACTTAGCCTCACACGCAATCTTCTCTTCTCGACAGTCCATTTTTCTACCCATGCCAAACTTCTGTCCACACATCTGCTGAGCTGACAGCCAAGCAGCTGGGATCCCAAACACAAGATGATGAAGCCAGACAATAAATGTTTATCTGAATGATGCAACTAACTGTAAAATAGACTGCTGGAAGCCAGAGAGTGTTGCTGCATCATAAGAGAGTATGTGTCTCTAGTGGAGATGTTTTAGCCCTCCAGTTAGTATCACAGTATTTTGACCATTGTAGCCTATTATTGGACTACCCACTGTTTAAATGGCACTTGTTATCCACTCAATTCTGAAAATATTAGTATTGTGCCAGAATATAGGCTTGATGTATTCAATTACCACATGCAGTGGTTCTTTCAACAGTTAATTTTCATCAGCTGATAATTACATTGTTGTAACTATACAATTATGAGGCCATACTCAAAGAAGCAACACAGCTGACATAGTTTAGTTGAAACAAATAGATCGCTCCACACACATATATTTGCATAAATATAATACAGTTGATTGATCTGAACATTACATTTTCAATAACAATATTTCTGAATAAACCAATAATCTATTGAATGTAGCCATGCATTTCTTAATAAAATGAATTGTTTATGTATCGACTACAGTATATGTCATTCAGCAATGTGGAGAGTTGCACCAACACGAGATATATTCATCATAATATTTCTGCCTCCACTATTGTCTTGCTATGACGTAAATAGGATTGTCAGTGTGCTAAGTATTAACTATTATTTCACAGAAAACGGTATCTACAGATTTTTACATAAAAAGTTCAATAACTGTGCATATAGAACATGAATTAGCTGCAGGCGCTTGACTACCGGTAATATTAATGTGCAAAATAAATCCCTCATCCTTCTACCTCAGGTGTTCCCTTTATAAAGAAAAACACCTTTGCATCAGTTGCCTCCACCTTGATCATAGGCTACTGTCCGTCTATTCCCGCAGTATCTTCCTGGTGTTTACTGTCAATTGTTCCTTTCTGCATGTTGCACACTCATATCATTAAAATTGAACCAAATAAAACATTAGGACAGAAACGTACCGTTCCCGGAGATGTGGTTCTTTCCCTCTGCATGTCCACCTTGCCTTGTGGAGGCACTAAGTTGGATGTAGAGTCCCATGTAATGTAAAGTCCATACTATTACCCCAAAGGCTCCCATCTCTTTTGTTTGAGATTCCGTATTCTTTGCCACTCTTTCACATTAGGTGTAGTAAGTCTACAAGATCAAATCCAGGCAACGTGTTGTATAGATAGACCCCGATTTGAAACAAAAGCGCAGATCGCAGATATGAAGCGGTTTGATGGTGCAGCCGCCAGCTAGAGCAAGTCGCTGATACCTCGCTTCAGCTTGGTCGGCTCTGGATTCGGCGGAGGGAGATTTCTCCTCACACACAGAAAGGGGAGTGCCTTGCAATCGGGAATATCAATTAGGCGGAATGATCTAAGCGAGTTATTTATTCATTAAATTTTTACCAGACGGTCATTCTTAAAGCTGTAGGGCCATCCATCTTTGACAAACTATATATGTGAGCATTTATATCATACAAAAATAAACAAAAAATGAAGACAACTGATGCAACAAATAAATGCACATGGTCAATTAACCCTGGTAGGACATCAACAGGTGGAGAATTAATGTATGTCTTTGCCTACATCAGTCACATGTTGCTAATCACGATTCCAATAACTGGAGTTTTCTTTCCTTGGCTAGGCGTCCGACAGAAAATGGCATGACTGGTGCATCTAGGCTTTGGGTGTCAATCAATTTTGGAAGTCTGCATGCTGTTTGGTTTGGCGCTGATATGATCAACCTAAAGCGCATTTGATAGAGTGACAGAAACATCTGATCACCACTTCAGCTATAATCAAACATTCGATGCGTCTGTAAAACTCCTACATAGTTAATGTAGGCAGCTCCACGTGACAGTGAAGATGGAATTTGAGATATTATTTATTTAATATTTTCATGATCGTAAAGCCTAACACAGGCTATTGTCTTCGGTCTGGTCGAAAAAGCACACAGACGCATCACAGCCATTTCAGGGACCAAGGACACAGCACTGCACAGCTAGCACAATCAGCACCATGGACAGCGCCAAACTGACAGGATGCGCACTGCGCCCTGGATGCACAATTGCACACAGCACATACAGTGGACAGACTGTGGGACATACAGTGCCTTCAGCAAGTATTCATACCCCTTGACATATTCCACATTTTGTTGTGTTGCAGCCTGAATTCAACATTGATTAAAAAAATGTTTATTTCCTCAGCAATCAACACATGATACCCCATAATTACAAAGTGGAAACATGTTTTTTTGCAAATTTATTGAAAATGAAATACAGAAATATCTCATGTCAAAAGTTTGGACACACCTACTCATTCAATGGTTTTTCTTTATTTTTACAATTTTGTACATTGTATAATAATAGTGAAGACATCAAAACTATGAAATAACACATATGGAATCATGCAGTAACCAAGAAAGTGTTAAACAAATCAAAACATATTTTATATTTGTGATTTTTCAAATCGCCACCCTTTGCCTTGATGATAGCTTTGCACACTCTTGGCATTCTCTCAACCAGCTTCATGAGGTAGTCACCTGGAATGCATTTCAATTAACAGGAGTGCCTTCTTAAAAAGTTAATTTGTGGAATTTCATTCCTTCTTAATGTGTTTGAGCCAATCAGTTGTGTTGTGACAAGGTGGGGGGGTAAAGACAACGTCCATATTATGGCAAGAACAGCTCAAATAAGCAAAAATAAGTCCATCATTACTTTAAGACATGAAGGTCAGTCAATATTGAACATTTCAAGAACTTTGAAAGTTTATTCAAGTGCAGTCGCAAAAACCATCAAACGTTATGATGAAACTGGCTCTCATGAGGACCGCCACAGGAATGGAAGACCCGGAGTTACCTCTGCTGCAGAGGATAAGTTCATTAGAGTTACCAGTCTCAGAAATTGCAGCCCAAATAAATGCATCACAGAGTTCAAGTCACAGACACATCTCAACATCAACTGTTCAGAGGGGACTATGTGAATCAGGCCTTCATGGTCAAATTGCTGCAAAGAAACCACTACTAAAGGATACCAATAATAAGAAGAGACCTGCTTGGGCCAAGAAAAATGAGCAATGGACGTTAGACTGGTGGAAGTTTGTTTTTTGGTCTGGAGTCCAAATTGGAGATTTTTGGTTCAAACTGCCGTGTCTTTGTGAGACGCGGTGTAGGTGAACGGATGATCTCTGCATGTGTATTTCCCATCGTAAAGCATGGAGGAGGAGGTGTTATGGTGTGGGGGTGCTTTGCTGGTGACACTGTCTGTGATTTATTTAGAATTCAAGGCACACTTAACCAGCATGGCTACCACAGCATTCTGCAGCGATACACCATCCATCTGGTTTGGGTTTAGTGGGACTATAATATGTTTATCAACAGGACAATGACCCAACACACCTCCAGGCTGTGTAAGGGCTATTTTACCAAGAAGGAGAGTGATGGTGTGCTGCATCAGATGACCTGGCCTCCACAATCCCCCAACCTCATCCCAATTGAGATGGTTTGGAATGAGTTGGACGGCAGAGTGAAGGAAAAGCAGCCAACAAGTGCTCAGCATATGTGGGAACTCCTTCAAGACTGTTGGAAAAGCATTCCAGGTGAAGCAGGTTGAGAGAATGCCAAGAGTGTGCAAAGCTGTCATCAAGGCAAATGGTGGCTATTTGAAAAATCTCAAATCTCAAATATATTTTGATTTGTTTAACACTTTTTTGTTTAATACATGATTCCATATGTGTCTTCTTAGTTTCATAGTTCATAGTTTTGATTTCTTCACTATTATTCTACAATGTAAAAAATAGTAAAAATAAAGAAAAACCCTTGAATGAGTGGGTGTGTCCAAACTTTTGACTGGTACTGTACATAAGTATTCACACCCCCGAGTCAATACTTTGGAGAAGCACTTTTGGCAGCAATTTCAGCTGTAAGTCTCAAAGCTGCTTTCCACACCTCGATTGTTCAAAATTTGCCCAATATTCTTTTCAGAATTCTTCAAGCTTTGTCAAATTGGTTGTTGATCATTGCTAGACAACCATTTTCAGGTATTGCCTTAGATTTTCAAGTAGATTTAAGTCAAAACTGTAATCCGGCCACTTAGGAACATTCACTGTCTTCTTGGTAAGCAACTCCAGTGTAGATTTGGCATTGTGTTTTAGGTTATTGTCCTGCTGAAAGGTGAATTCATCTCCCAGTGTCTGGTGGAAAGCAGACTGAACCAGGTTTTCCTCTAGGTTTTTGCCTGTGCTTAGCTCCATTACGTTTCTTTTTATCCTGAAAAACTCTCCAGTTCTTAACGATTACAAGCAGGCCCATAACATGATGCAGTCACCACTATGCTTGAAAATATGGAGAGTGGTACTCAGTAATGTGTTGTATTGGATTTGCCCCAAACATAACACTTTCTATTCAGGAGAAAAGGCTATTTGCATTGCCACATCATTTGCAGTATTAATTTAGTGCCTTGTTGCAACTAGGATGCATGTTTTGGAACATTTTAATTCTGCACAGGCTTCCTTCTTTTCACTCTGTCAATTAGGTTAGTGCTGTGGAGTAACTGCAATATTGTTGATCCACCCTTAGTTTTCTCCTATCACAGCCATTAAACTCTGTAACTGTTTTAAGTCACCATTGGCCTCATGGCGAAATCCCTGAGCGGTTTCCTTCCTCTCTGGCAACTGAGTTAGGAAGGACGCCTGTATCTTTGTAGTGACTGGGTGTATTGATACACCATCCAAAGTGTAATTAATAACTTAACCATGCTCAAAGGGATATTGAATGTCTGCTTTTTTTTTTTTTACCCATCTATAGGTGCTCTTCTTTGAGAGGCATTGGAAAACCTCCCTGGTCTTTGAGGTTTAATCTGTGTTTGAAATTCACTGCTCGACTGAGGGACTTTACAGATATTTGTATGTGTGGAGTACAGAGATGAGGTAGTCATTCAAAAATCACTATTATTTCACATGGAGTGAGTCCATGCAACTTATTATATATTTTTACTCTGAACTTATTTAGGCTTGCCTTAACAAAATAATTGAATACTTATTGACTCAAGACATTTCAGCTTTTCATTTTTCATTAATTTGTAAAATTGTCAAAAAACACAATTCCACTTTGACATTGTGTGTAGGCCAGTGACCAAAACATCTTAAATGATTCCATTTTAAATTCAGGCTGTAACACAACAAAATGTGGAAAAAGTCAAGGGGTGTACTTTCTGAAGGCACTGTAGCACAATTTGGATTTGAATCATAATCACAACAATTATCTTCTTCATAGAATGAAATAACCACAGAATTAGTAATTTTTATTTTTTTATCTTTATTTAACTAGGCAAGTCAGTTAAGAACAAAATCTTATTTACAATGACGGCCTACACCGGCCAAACCTGGGCCAATTGTGCGCCGCCCTATGGGACTCCCAATCAAGGCCGGTTGTGATACAGCCTGGAATCGAACCAGGGGGTCTGTAGTGACGCCTCAAGCACTGAGATGCAATGCCTTAGACCGCTGCGCCACTCGGGCTCACAAATGTACTCCATCTCATATCTACTAAATGTAATGTCTTATGTTTAGGGATGGATAAATGTGATGATAGGCTACATCTATTTTGTTTTATGAGCCATTCAAAGCAAACAGGCTAGAACAAAAAAAAAAAGAATTGTAGAACATTGCTACATAATCTAACTAGGAAAATCATATGGCTAATAATGGTCATTCACAGTGTCCATTGCATGAGATAAATCATTACAACCTTCATGGTAAAGGAGCTAAGGGGCCTGATATTGAATCTTCCACCAGAAACCAATTATTCAATAACATTGAAATTGCAGTTTGTCTTCCCACTTACACCATGTACACTGCAAGGAAGCAGGGAGAAAATCACAGCACATGGTGTTCAATTCAATCACTTGGAAAATAAAATTATTCTACTTCCTCTCAGCTGTGAAATTGCTGTACAACCACTGTTAACATGGTGGTGTCATAATCACTGATAAGAGATGCGTTGGGTACCTTCCTGCCAATACAATATGCAAATGACAATTCTCTCGTTATAAGCTATATTAGAGCGCAGCTTGCAGAGCAGCTGTTACGCTGTTGGAGAACGGCCTCCTTTGCCTCCTCCCAGCCGCGACGACGCCACAACAACCCGAGATATGAGTGATTGGCATGGCAAGATTGCTCCCACATGCTCTCGATAAGCATTGCTATGGTGATAATGTCCTTGAGCCTCTACTCGAGCCCGGGCCAGTGGCTCGCTCTGATTTGCATGTTAAGTTTGATGCTGTGGCAGAGCATCAATAAAAAATCCACTCCCTCATATGACACCCTTGATCACATATGGCAAAAACACAAAAAATGATTCATTGAAACTACTTTAAGATTCTAGTTACCAGGGAGATGGCAATAGTTTAGTGTGAATAGTGTTGGGAGATCTTGGAAATCAAGCAGAGCATTTTGAGACCACCATCCGCGGGGACTCACAGCCGGAACACGCACCTCCCCACAATTCCCAACCAACTCGTCTCCGGTACTCCAGTCCTCTATTCATTTGAATGTGTTGACAGTTTCTGAGAATTCGAAAAGAATGAAAGGCAACGGTCCAATATTCTAGACTGCTGTCCATACCGTACACGTTTTGGACTATGATTAACCCTTTAGACTGAACGGCTGTGAGCAATATGAAGCATTCCATTTCTAAAACAACTAAATATTTAATGATTTTAACATCTGCGCTGAGCAAAGTGGCAACAGGGCGCATGTGGCATAAACAAGAGTAAACAAAGGCATGGCACAGAAAGCTGCACTATTTAAAGTTCCAAGGCATCTGTTATCTCAATATCAAATCATTTCTGGGAAACAATTAAGTACCTTACTGTATTTTCAATTAAAATTGTCAAAAAGAAACAAAAATAGCTTCTTAGCAAAATGCAATTTCTCAAGCAAGAATTTAGCTAGGACTGTCTGGGAGTGGTCTGAGAGTGGTATAATGGGAGGGATGTGTAACCTGAAAACTAGCTGTTATCCCTTCCAAAAATATATTTTTGTAACACATTCCAACTTCTTGCAAGTTTGTGGCAAATTTGATTGAAACTAAATAGTGTACCACATAATATTACCAGAAGTTTGCAAATGTTTGCCACTAGCGGTGAATCTGAGGCAAACCTTTGGCAACAATAATATGTATTGCCACTAGCGGTGAATCTGAGGCAAACCTTTGGCAACAATAATATTTATTGCCACTAGTGGTGAATCTGAGGCAAACCTTTGGCAACAATAATATTTATTGCCACTAGTGGCAAACAGTTCACCAGAGGTTTTTTTCTGGCAAACATTTATCTCAAGATTGTATTTGAATCTGTGACAAACCTGTGGCAACGGTTTACCAGAGGTTGACAACACAAGGATTCTCACGCACTCCTTTGCTCATGAATAAACCACAGAGCCCACATCTCAGAATTTGCTTTCCAAGCACATCTCAGTTTCTATTTCCAACAAAAAATATAACATTTTTAATAAGATCTGCAAATAAGGCCTACCCGCCCATTCCATTGGGATTCCCAAGGAAGTCATATGAACAGACATGGTGCAGTATGATACCATGCCTTTATGTCATCCTGGGAATCCCAGGCATCAGACCCCATTACCACTATCTGCAGTGTCCCGCTGTGATTTCACAACCCAACTGCGGCAGTCCTTCTGTGTAGAGGAGGCATACTGTATATTCAGACATCATCCTCCCTTGAAGTGGAGATATACTAGATGCCATGTTCAGAAACATTAAATATGTATGCTTGAGATATACAGTTGAAGTCGGAAGTTTACATACACCTTAGACAAATACATTTAAACTCAGTTTTTCACAATTCCTGACATTTAATCCTAGTAAGAATTCCCTGTTTTAGGTCATTTAGGATCACCACTTTATTTTAAGAATGTGAAATGTCAGAATAATAGTATAGAGAATGATTTATTTCAGCTTTATTTCATCACATTCCCAGTGGGTCAGAAGTTTACATACACTCAATTAGTATTTCGTAGCATTGCCTTTAAATTGTTTAACTTGGGTCAAACGTTTCGGGTAGCCTTCCACAAGCTTCCCACAATAAGTTGGGTGAATTTTGGGCCATTCCTCCTGACAGAGCTGGTGTAACTGAGTCAGGTTTGTAGGCCTCCTTGCTCGCACACGCTTTTTCAGTTCTGCCCACATATTTTCTATAGGATTGAGGTCAGGGCTTTGTGATGGCCACTCCAATACCTTGACTTTGTTGTCTTTAAGCCATTTTGCCAGAACTTTGGAAGTATGCTTGGGGTCATTGTCCATTTGGAAGACCCATTTGCGACCAAGCTTTAACTTCCTGATTGATGTCTTGAGATGTTGCTTCAATATATCCACATAATTTTCTTTCCTCATGATGCCATCTATTTTGTGAAGTGCACCAGTCCCTCCTGCAGCAAAGCACCCCCACAGCATGATGCTGCCACCCCCGTGCTTCACGGTTGGGATGGTGTTCTTCGGCTTGCAAGCAACCCCCTTTTTCCTCCAAACATAACGATGGTCATTATGGCCAAACAGTTCTATTTGTTTTTCATCAGACCAGAGGACATTGCTCCAAAAAGTAAGATCTTTGTCCCCAAGTGCAGTTGCAAACCGTAGTCTGGCTTTTTTATGGCGGTTTTGGAGCAGCCTTGCTGAGCAGCCTTTCAGGTTATGTCGATATAGGACTCGTTTTACTGTGGATATAGATACATTTGTACCTGTTACCTCCTGCATCTTCACAAGGTCCTTTGCTGTTGTTCTGGGATTGATTTGCACTTTTCGCACCAAAGTACGTTCATCTCTAGGAGACAGAACGCGTCTCCTTCCTGAGCTGTATGAATGTTGCGTGGTCCCATGGTGTTTATACTTGCGTTCTATTGTTTGTACAGATGAACGTGGTACCTTCAGGCGTTTGGAAATTGTTCCCAAGGATGAACCAGACTTGTGGAGGTCTACAAATTTTTTTCTGAGGTCTTGGCTGATTTCTTTTGATTTTCCCATGATGTCAAGCAAAGAGGCACTGAGTTTGAATGTAGGCCTTGAAATGTATCCACAGGTACACCTCCAATTGACTCAAATGATGTCAATTAGCCTATCAGAAGCTTCTAAAGCCATGACATCATTTTCTGGAATTTTCCAAGCTGTTTAAAGGCACAGTCAACTTAGTGTATGTAAACTTCTGACCCACTGGAATGGTGATACAGTGAATTATAAGTGAAATAATCTGTCTGTAAACAATTGTTGGAAATATTACTTGTGTCATGCACAAAGTAGATGTCCTAACCGACTTGCCAAAAGTATAGTTTGTTAACAAGAAATTTGTGGAGTGGTTGAAAAACAAGTTAATGACTCCAACCTAAGTGTATGTAAACTGCTGACCATTCTAGTCTGACCAGTTGATGACAAAAGGCCTGAGAATAGTTGTCTATGCTTCTTTTTAGGCTGTGCATCATCATGCCCTTAACCTACACTGTCTTCCCTCAACCTCTCTTACTGCAAACACAACCCTGCCAAAAGCAAAGTGGGAAATAATTACACATAATTCACCTGCAGAGAAAACAATGTGACAGCAATGTATTTTATTTTATTACTTAAGCCTTTCTATCTCAAAATAAGAACTGAAATGAGGTGTAAATGGGGATTTAAATTCACAAAGAATCCTCTTACCCGGATGGGATTTTATTACCAAATATTTATTACAAAATACACAAATCAAACACAAAGATGCGAGTCTGAAAGAGTTGCATCTTAAGACTGCACATCTTTGTTATTCTATTTTGAGTCACTATAGTCCCTCATGTTCCAGCACAGAGAGAGCAGTCAGCACAGCTTCTCTGTCCCTGCTGGACACTGGTATCTTCTGTCTGTGAGTGTGTGGAGACCCTCTGTCCTGGTCAGGTCACTCCTCCCAGGGGTTGGTTAGGGTTAGAAGTTCTCCAGCAGGTCCATGATCCTCTTCTGCTCGCTCTCTTTGAACTCCTCACTCTTCCCGTCACCAATGTTTTCAGCATACTCTGAAAAAGACAAGTCCCCAAGTTTAGTTTGGCTGACTATGAGCTCTTCACGCAGTCTTCTTTTGAATCAAACCTCTCCATGGGCATGGTTCCTGTAATCCAAACAAATCAAAGGAAAGGGAATTCAACCCTAGGAGGATGTTCCTGAATTACAATGACATAACTCCCGCTCTTTTCCTCTCGCTCACGCCCACACATGAATACATGCGTGGACACTGAACACACACCCAGTACTCCATACGTGTGTAGAATAACCCATAGCTTAGTGCCGAGGCCAGAATACAAAAAAAGGAGAGATTTAGAAAAGGCTGCAGTCTGCAACCTAGAAATCTAGGATGATATAAATTTTTCTAAAACTGAAACTGTATCTCCAACCCTATGTTCTAGCCTGTCGATCCAGTGTTGCTCTCTAGCAGTGCAGTATACTGTGTGTTTATTCCTATATCCCCTGACTTACACCATGTCTCTCAGGGGTACATAACTTCAGCCTATATTCCCTGCCAACTCACACTCTTCTTTGACTGAGGCAAAGTCGCTGTGGAACTCCAGGCAGTCACAGGCATAGCCTCTGAAAGCAGCAGTCTATTTGTGAGTCTAATGTGGAGGAGAGTGTGCTGTCAGAGGCCCAACGCAGGTAGCCCCAACGCAGGATTACCAGTAAAGCCTGTGGTCCCTTGAGGAGAGATCAAAAATAGTTTTTCTCTTTTAAAACACCAGAGAATAAAGGAGTTTCTGACAATGGCCTGAGGCAAGGGGGAAAATATGCCTTCAATAGAATGCTGGGGTGAATCACAAGGAGTTTGCACACAGAGAGGATTCATTTCCTCATGAGATTCAGTAACCACAGCCACGATCATGAGCAGAAATTCTAACACAGAGCAGAGCTCTGAATCTCATATTCATGATGACTGACAGTAAAACTATACACAGTGGTATTAAGCACTAACAAAAAACAAGACTCCAAATATTTTCTTGAAGTCCTACATTCTACATCATACCCTGCTCATTCAGCCCGAATGTGTGTGTGCCAGCAGGGTTCCACAAATGACCCACACAATCCCAATATCCCCTGGAATTAGCCTCAAGAAGACAGGTCCACTCTCCAGAATCATGGGCTGGCGTTCTAAGGTGCTCTTCCTGTCACTGTGGCGACCGGGCTGAGGGGAATATGGCGTGACAAACGCTGCCACCATTTGCTGGGTCACTGGCTAGGGCTTCCTGCTCGATCGCAAATGTCGCACTTAATTTTCGGGCCAGTCTCACCGTCAGACAAGTAGGTTAATCATCGATGAGGCTATGAGCTGAAGATAACAGGGAGTGCAGACTGCTGCAGTGCTTGTCAAGACACTCTGAAGAACTTCAATGCTTCATTTCTCCCAAGAATAACACCTTCAATCTGTAGGTTGTAGTCTTTTTATGCAAGACTTCAAAACCTCAGGCTACACTGGTTGGGAGGGTATGGCAGACAGAGGACATGGCAGTCACACACAACACAACCACGGGATCATTATGCTTCTGGATGGCACCGTCCACCACACGTGACTTCACAGGTTGGACCCTTTTACTGAGCAGCTGTCGATCTGAGCTAGTGTATGAAACCACAGCTGGTGCCGGCTTGGAGAAAGATACAGTACATTCTTAATTCCCCAACACAGTTTCATTGATACCTTGGTTCCACAGAACCTCCCACTCTGAGCTGAGGGCCAAGAGGCCCCATCTGGTGGGAGCCAGTCAGACAATAAGGTCATTTCACCCTGCCTGGCCAGACCACTGAGGCTGCTGGAGTGTAGAGGCCTGGACAGACATCCTATATCATCTGGAGCAGACAGAATGTAATATACCTAGTGTATCATTCAATAAAATTAACAACAATCTAGTATTACAATCTATTCTCAAGCTCCATATTATCCATAGAACGGGTGTGAGATAATAGTCAGCAAAACATTTGTATATATTCGGTCATGCCAAATTCATTAGCGGTCCACTCTAGACAGCCTCCATTTTCATTCTAAAAGACCGGGGTCAAGTTCAGAGCCCTTGACATCCTCTCTGAATGTATTTAACATTTTCATGCTGCCAAATCCATGTCCAATGCAGGAGTCAGCCTTTTAAATGAGGGAGATCAGGGATGAGCTTCCCACTCTAATAGCACCCACAATGTCAGCCACACAAGCGCACACACACAGACAGACTCACAGCTGAGGGGCGGGTAGCTGAGCATGAACGTAAAGTAAGTAGTAAAAGTTTGCTCTCGAGGGACAGGAGACAGGGGACATGGGGCTAGTGCTGCACATCAACATGAGATTCGCTACCCTGTCCAAGCTGTGACATGACGGACGTCTCTATTTACATCTCTACATGTCATCAGGGCTGAGAGAGCCATGCCGTCCACAGCTTCCTGGTCTTAGTTGACAATGACAGAGGTTAATAAATAACTCAAAATACAATCACATGACTATATAAACTAAAAACACATAGTACAAATGTACTTATGCCTTTTAGGTAAAGAAGGAAAGAGTAAGGCTGTTAATTAGGCTAGGTGTTGTATGGCTTCGGAGTAAATACATCAGTGCTAGTCTCTCTCCCTCTAGCAGGGTGTGGAGTGGACCCTCACCTCTCATGATGTGCCGCACCACTTTGACAGAGCCTCCCCTCAGGTTGAGGATCTGATGCACCCTCTGCTGCAGCTGAGAGGAGAAAGGACAAAGGGTCATGACTGAATCACTGATAACGCTAGCATACTGTACACTTAGCCTCTGTCACATTGTAAAGTTAACACTATTTCACTCAGAAGTTAAGCTAAAAAGGTACACTATATATACAAAAGTATGTGAACACCCCTTCAAATTAGTGGATTCGGCTATTTCAGCCACACCCGTTGCTGACAGGTGTATAAAATCGAGCACACAGGCATGCAATCTCCATAGACAAACATTGGCAGTAGAATGAACTTACTGAAGAGCTCAGTGACTTTCAACGTGGCACTGTCATAGGATGCCACCTTTCCAACAAGTCAGTTCGTCAAATTTCTGCGCTGCTAAAGTTGCCCCGGTCAATTGTAAGGGCTGTTATTGTGAAGTGGAAACGTCTAGGAGCAACAACGGCTCAGCCACGAAGTGGTACGCCACACAAGCTCAAAGAACGGGGCCACCGAGTGCTGAAGCGCGTAGCGAATAATAAATGTCTGTCCTCGGTTGCAACACTCACTACCAAGTTCCAAACTGCCTCAGGAAGCAATGTCAGCACAATAACTGTTAGTCGGGAGCTTCATGAAATGGGTTTCCATGGCCGAACAGCCGCACACAAGCCTAAGATCCCCATGCACAATGCCAAGTATCAGCTGGAGTGGTGTAAAGCTCAACACCATTGGATTCTGGAGCAATGGAAACACGTTCTCTGGAGTAATGAATCGCGCTTCACCATCTGTCAGTCCGACAGATTAATCTGGGTTTGGCGGAAGCCAGGAGAACGCTACCTGCCCAAATGCATAGTGCCAATTGTAAAGTTTGGTGGAGGAGGAATAATGGTCTGGGGCTGTTTTTCATGGTTTGGGCTAGGCCCCTTAGTTCCAGTGAAGGGACATTTTAACGCTACAGCATACAATGACATTCTAGACGATTCTGTGCTTACAACTTTGTGGCAACAGTTTGGGGAAGACCCTTTCCTGTTTCAGCATGACAATGCCCCTGTGCACAAAGCGAGGTCCATACAGAAATGGTTTGTCGAGATCGGTGTGGAAGAACTTGACTGGCCTGCACAGAGCCCTGACCTCAACTCCATCCAACATCTTTGGGATGAATTGGAACGCTGACTGCGAGCCAGGCCTAATCGCCCAACATCGGTGCCCGACCTCACTAATGCTCGTGGCTGAATGGAAGCAAGTCCCCGCAGCAATGTTCCAATGTCTAGAGGGAAACCTTCCCAGAAGAGTGGACGCTGTTATAGCAACAAAGGGGGGACCAACTCCATATTAATGCTCATGATTTTGGAATGAGATGTTCAACGAGCAAGTCTCCACATACTTTTGGTCATGTAGTGTACCTTCGGAAAGTATTCAGACCACTTGACTTTTTACACTTTGTTACGTTACAAACTTATTCTAAAATGGATTTAAAATAAAACAATCCTCAGCAATCTAAACACAATACCCCATAATGACAAAGCGAAAACAGGTTTTTAGAAATTCCGCTAATTTATTACAAATAAAAAACAGGAATACCTTATTTTACGTAAGCATTCAGACCCTTTGCTATAAGACTCAAAATTGAGCTCAGGTGCATCCTGTTTCCATTGATCATCCTTGAAATGTTTCTACAACTTGATTGGAGTCCAGCTGTGGTATATTGGACATGATTTAGAAAGGCACACACCTGTCTATATACCGTCCCACAGTTGACAGTGCATGTCAGAGCAAAAACCAAGCCATGAGGTTGAAGGAATTGTCCGTAGAGCTCCGAGACAGGATTGTGTCTAGACACAGATCTGGGGAAGGGTACCAAAGAATTTCTTCAGCATTGAAGGTCCAAGAAAACAGTTGCCTCCATCACTCTTAAATAGAAGATGTTTGGAACCACCAAGACTCTTCCTAGAGCTGGCCGCCCGACCAAACTGAGCAATCGGGGGAGAAGAACCTGATGGTCACTCTGACAGAGCTCTAGAGTTCCTCTGTGGAGATGGGAAAACCTTCCAGAAGGACAACCATCTCTGCAGCACTCCACCAATCATTTATGGCCAGACGGAAACCACTCCTCAGTAAAAGGCATATTATAGCACGCTTTGAGTTTGCCAAAAGGCACCTAAAGACTCTCTGTAAACAAGATTTTCTGGTCTGATGAAACCAAGATTGAACTCTTTGGCCTGAATGCCAAGCGTCACATCTGGAGGAAACCTGGCACCATCCCTACGATGAAGCATGGTGGTGGCAGCATCATGCTGTGGGTATGTTTTTCAGTGGCAGGGACTGGGACACTAGTCAGAATCGAGGCAAAGTTGAACGGAGCAAAGTCAGACAGCTGGCGTCGGGTAAGTTTGGCTTTATACATAGCTTGGGCTTTGTCGAGTAAGGCTTAAACTATGTATTTAGATTGTAGTTAGGTATTATAGGTAGGCATCGTGGGCTGTATATTATTAGGTATTATAGGTAGGCATCGTGGGCTGTTGTGGGTAGTTATTGTAGGTTAGCATTGTATTCGGCGGTGCCGGGTGTAGCACGAAGCTAGCTAGCTAGCTAACTCACCTCCTGGACTAGCTGGCGAGTAGCTATTAGCAACGGTAGCAACTAAATACAATATCCTTTTAGCCAGCTACATTTGTTCGCAGCGCCGCCGTTATTCAAACAAAGTCAACACAGCAGCCATTGCTAGCTAGCCAACACGACCGGCTAGCTGTACTGTAGCAGCTAAATACAATATATTTGTGCTAACTAGCCAACGTTTAATTATTGCTGCGTTATGAAAGGAACTAGACACGGACATGAATTATCTGTTTAGTGTGTTAACACACTATTGGTAGTTTGTTGTAACCAAGTATTGGTGCTAAACTGTGTGTTATTGGATGCTAGCATGCTAGTTAGCTATAGCGTCATAGTTAGCTAGCTGAATAAAGTAAGTTGAGTCTATTCCTTGAAACATTGAACCGCTGTATTTCACAACAATTCTAATTTCTAAAGTGGAAGTTGGGAGAGTTTTATTCGGGTGGTTCAGTGAAACAATTATAGTTTCTGAGGTGAAGTTGGGAGAGTTATATTTGGGAGTTTTGGTTTTTACTCTCTCCTTTCCCAGATGTTTAGTTCATTTCATTCCGATCTCCTCTGCATTATTGTAGCCATTTGCTACAGCCTGTCAACTATGCCTCTGCCTATCCCTGTTCTCTCCTCTCCGCACAGGCTACACAAACGCCTCACACCGCGTGGCTGCTGCCTCTCTAACCTGGTGGTCCCTGCACGCACCCCACACCTGGAGTTCCAGGTCTCAGGCAGCCTCTGGAACTGCCGTTCTGCTGCCAACAAGGCTGACTTCATCCCAGCCTATGCTACCCTCCAGTCCCTCGACTTCCTGGCGCTGACGGAAACATGGATTACCACTGAAAACACTGCAACTCCTACTGCTCTCTCCTCGTCTGACCATGTGTTCTCGCATACCCCCGAGAGCATCTGGTCAGAGGGGTGGTGGCACAGGAATCCTCATCTCTCCCAAGTGGACATTCTCAATTTTTCCCCTAACCCATCTGTCTATCTCCTCATTTGAATTCCATGCTGTCACAGTCACTAGCCCATTTAAGCTTAATATCCTTGTCATCTATCGCCCTCCAGGTTCCCTTGGAGAGTTCATCAATGAGCTTGACGCCTTGATAAGTTCCTTTCCTGAGGATGGCTCACCCCTCACAGTTTTGGGGGATTTCAACCTCCCTACGTCTACATTTGACTCATTTCTCTCTGCCTCCTTCTTTCCACTCCTCTCCTCTTTTGACCTCACCCTCTCACCGTCCCCCCCTACTCACAAGGCAGGCAATAAGCTTGACCTCATCTTTACTAGATGCTGCTCTTCTACTAATCTCACTGCAACTCCCCTCCATGTCTCCGACCACTACTTTGTATTCTTTTCTCTCTCGCTCTCCTCCAACACTACTCACTCTGCCCCTACACAGATGGTAATGCGCCGCCGCAACCTTCGCTCTCTCTCTCCCACTACTCTCTCCTCTTCCATCCTATCATCTCTTCCCTCTGCTCAATCCTTCTCCCTCCAATCTCCTGATTCTGCCTCCTCAACCCTCCTCTCCTCCCTTTCTGCATCCTTTGACTCTCTGTGTCCCCTATCGTCCCGGCCGGCTTGGTCCTCCCCTCCAGCTCCGTGGCTTGATGACTCATTGCGAGCACACAGAACAGAGCTCCGGGCAGCGGAGCGGAAATGGAAGAAAACTAAACTCCCTGCCGACCTGGCATCTTTTCACTCCCTCCTCTCTACATTTTCTTCATCTGTTTCTGCTGCTAAGGCCACTTTCTACCACTCTAAATTCCAAGCATCTGCCTCTAACCCTAGGAAGCTCTTTGCCACATTCTCCTCCCTGCTGAATCCCCCCTCTCTCTGTGGATGACTTCGTCAACCACTTTGAAAAGAAGGTTGACGACATCCGATCCTCGTTTGTTAAGTCTAATGACACTGCTGGTCCTGCTCACACTGCCCTACCCTATGCTTTGACTTCTTTCTCCCCTCTCTCTCCAGATAAAATCTTGCGACTTGTGACTGCAGGCCGCCCAACAACCTGCCCGCTTGACCCCATCCCCTCCTCTCTTCTCCAGACCATCTCCGGTGACCTTCTCCCCTACCTCACCTCGCTGATCAACTCATCCTTGACCGCTGGCTATGTCCCTTCCGTCTTCAAGAGAGCGAGAGTTGCACCCCTTCTCAAAAAAACCAACACTCGATCCCACTGATGTCAACAACTACAGACCAGTATCCCTTCTTTCTTTTCTTTCCAAAACTATTGAGCGTGCCGTCTTTAGCCAACTCTCTTGCTATCTCTCTCAGAATGACCTTCTTGATCCAAACCAGTCAGGTTTCAGGACTGGTCATTCAACTGAGACTGCTCTTCTCTGTGTCACGGAGGCTCTCCGCACTGCTAAAGCTAACTCTCTCCCCTCTGCTCTTGTCCTTCTAGACCTGTCTGCTGCCTTTGATACTGTGAACCATCAGATCCTCCTCTCCACCCTCTCCGAGCTGGGCATCTCCGGCGCGGCTCACTCCTGGATCGCGTCCTACCTGACCGGTCGCTCCTACCAAGTGGCGTGGCGAGAAGCTGTCTCCGCACCACGTGCTCTCACCACTGGTGTCCCCCAGGGCTCAGTTCTAGGCCCTCTCCTATTCTCCCTATACACCAAGTCACTTGGCTCTGTCATATCCTCACATGGCCTCTCCTATCATTGCTACGCTGACGATACACAACTAATCTTCTCCTTTCCCCCTTCTGATAACCAGGTGGCGAATCGCATCTCTGCATGTCTGGCAGACATATCAGTATGGATGACGGATCACCACCTCAAGCTGAACCTTGGCAAGACGGAGCTGCTCTTCCTCCCGGGAAGGACTGCCCGTTCCATGATCTCGCCATCACGGTTGACAACTCCATTGTGTCCTCCTCCCAGAGTGCGAAGAGCCTTGGCGTGACCCTGGACAACACCCTGTCGTTCTCCGCTAACATCAAGGCGGTGACCCGATCCTGCAGGTTCATGCTCTACAACATTCGGAGAGTACGACCCTGCCTTACACAGGAAGCGGCACAGGTCCTAATCCAGGCACTTGTCATCTCCCGTCTGGATTACTGCAACTCGCTGTTGGCTGGGCTCCCTGCCTGTGCCATTAAACCCCTACAACTCATCCAGAATGCCGCAGCCCGTCTGGTGTTCAACCTTCCCAAGTTCTCTCACGTCACCCCGCTCCTCCGCACACTCCACTGGCTTCCAGTTGAAGCTCGCATCTGTTACAAGACCATGGTGCTTGCCTATGGAGCTGTGAGGGGATCGGCACCTCTGTACCTTCAGGCTCTGATCAGTCCCTACATCCAAACGAGGGCATTGCGTTCATCCACCTCTGGCCTGCTGGCTCCCCTTCCTCTGCGGAAGCATAGTTCCCGCTCAGCCCAGTCAAAACTGTTCGCTGCTCTGGCACCCCAATGGTGGAACAAGCTCCCTCACGACGCCAGGACAGCGGAGTCACTCACCACCTTCCGGAGACATTTGAAACCCCACCTCTTTAAGGAATACCTGGGATAGGATAAAGTAATCCTTCTACCCCCCCCAAAAAAAAATGATATTGGAAAGTGGTTATCCCACTGGCTATAGGGTGAATGCACCTATTTGTAAGTCGCTCTGGATAAGAGCGTCTGCTAAATGACGTAAATGTAAATGTAAATTAAAACCTGCTCCAGAGCGCTCAGGACCTCCGACTGGGGCGAAGGTTCACCTTCCAACAGGACAATGACCCTAAGCACACAGCCAAGACAACGCAGGAGTGGCTTCGGGACAAGTCTCTGAATGTCCCTGAGTGGCCCAGTCAGAGCCCGGACTTGAACCCAATCGAACATCTCTGGAGAGGCCTGAAAATAGCTGTGTAGCAACGCTCCCCACCCAACCTGACAGAGCTTGAGAGGGTATGCAGAGAAGAATGGGGAGAAACTCCCCAAATACAGGTGTGCCAAGCTTGTAGCGTCATAACCAAGAATAATTGATGCTGTAATCGCAGCCAAAGGTGCTTCAACAAAGTACTGAGTAAAGGGTCTGAATACTTATGTAAATGTGATATTTAAGTTTTTAATATTTAATAAATTAGCAACAATTTCTAAAAACCTCTTTTTGCTTTGTCATTATGGAGTATTGTGTGTAGATTGATGAGGATATATATATATATTTTTAAAATCATTTTAGAATAAGGCTGTAACGTAACAAAATGTGGAAAAGTCAAGGGGTCTGAATACTTTCCGAAGGCACTGTATACTGTGCATACAGTAGGTATTTTTATATGTAATGTAAATCAGCCCATGGCCCTACCTGAGATATCGCTGAGTTGCTGATCTCCACCATGATGTAACAGAGCAACTGGAGGACAAACAGCCCAGCATCCAGCCTCCGTAGATAGAACTCATCCTCCATCACATCATCCAGGATCACACCACGTTTAACCATGTCCTGTTAAATACACACACACACAGGAAAAAAATAATTAATTCAGTGTTGTTTGTCAACCTTTCCAAATCCAATCTCTTTATAGATCAAGTCAACACACAAATCAATTGATTTAAGAGTTAAGTGGCCAGGGGGTCTGCTCTGCTGCTCGCATGCACACCTGCATAGTTATCCATCTTAACAAATCTGTCCATATGCCAATAATGTATGGCTGTCAATACACACAACGGCCACATTAATCATCATTAAGAGCCATGCAAACGGACTGAGAAGGGGCTTCTAGCATGTGGTGCCTAACTCCTAACCATGACGACTTGACACCTGAGAAGAACTGCAACAGAACTCTGATGTGCATGTTAGCTCTCACCCTGCTGTCAGCCCAGGTGGGGAACATGACAGTTGGCATTCTTTACTGGATATAATTGCACCAATAGACATCAGCCTCCCCCTCAGGACTAAATCTCTTTTCAAGGGATATTCTGGCATCAGAGAGGGAGGCATATTGCTGGCATGCACACAGCAGCAGTCAAGGTGTGCTCTAATAGTCATACACAAGGGCATCGAACAGGAATATTAATCAGTGCTCTATATATGAGCAAACAAACAGGATCCTTTAGAAAGAGGTTTGTGATGAAAACAAACTGCTCTTCAAATGTGGATCCAGAGGGTAATACTGTGTGCTTGACATTAAGATTAAAATACTGAAGCCTGTCTGCTGACTTGAATTTGAAAGCATTACAACTTTGAAGGGCTCCATCTCTTTAAATAAATCATATCAAGACACATTCAAGCTATAGTAATTTATGACGTTAAAATATCTTTAGTATGCTTCTATCAAAGACTAAACTATTTTGGGACTTGTAAACATTTGCAACTCCAGCCTGTTTACATGTAAAACAATAGGCTTACCCATGATTGAAAACAATGTTTAAAAACCCATCTGGGGATATAGCTGGTGCAGCTTTCAGAACAAAACTCCTGCCTGTTCTGAGGCGGTCCTCTCATATAGGCTCGCTACTGCATCAGACCCAGTGGATAGAAATGGCTGTATATGCTAATGTATAGCAAACCCTAGGGACAAAGGGACTGGCAAACATACCAGCTAGTCTGTCCTCATTACTCTGGAAATAATTGGGAGTGAAGAAAAACTTTTTCAAAGGAAGCCTGGACGACTTAATTAAGGAATGAGGCCTGACAACCAACCGCCAAGGAGAAAGTAATAAGGACCAATTTTCAGTCTCTTCTCCATTCCACATCCTGGTCCAGCGCAGGTGTTAATATGACAATAGCAAAATGGAACGAATGCTGGCTCCATGATTTTCCTCTGGTGGAATGCAAAGAATTAAAGTTACTTCTTTGTCAGCACTTTCCTTGAGCTTACTGTAGCCCTCTGTACTCCGGAGGGCTTACCGAATCATTTCACTTCTGTGGTGTAAGACTAGTTGAGGGATAAAAACTTGAAGAGGGAGAGATGCTGATTTTTTCATTTTGATAGTCGCACAGATTAACATTTAGGCTTTTCAGTAATCAAATGGCATTTTCCTCTATTTTGATCCTAACCTAGGTAATAGAATCCCAGAAACAGGCAACCACCTACATACAAACACAAGTACCTACACACACACAAATGTACACACTTTAAGCCATCACAAGGATCAATAAGACTCCAGTGGTTGGCTGGGAGATGATGCTGCGCAATAGGACCTTTCAGGCCTTATCCCTACCCAGCTCCCATCAACCCCTCAGCACACAGGCAGAGCCCTCCTGCACACAGAGGCTGAGGTAATGGATGTCTGAGCTACGGCTCCATTCTCTTAATGAGGCCGGAGCAGGTCCGAAGACAGGAAGCAGGGAGAGAGAGGAGCAAAAATAACCAACGCATTGAAACCAACCACCCACACTTAAATTGGAAGAAAGGTAAACTACATGACCAAAAGTATGTGGACACCTGCTTGTCGAACATCTCATTCCAAAATCATGGGCATTAATATGGAGTTGGTCCCCCCCTTGCTGCTATAACAGCCTCCACTCTTCTGGCAAGGCTTTCCACTAGATGTTGGAACATTGCTGCGGGGACTTGCTTCCATTCAGCCACAAGAGCATTAGTGAGGTCGGGCACTGATGTTGGGCGATTAGGCCTGGCTCGCAGTCGGCGTTCCAATACATCCCAAAGGTGTTCGATGGGGTTGAGGTCAGGGCTCTGTGCAGGCCAGTCAAGTTCTTCCACACCGATCTCGACAAACCATTTCTGTATGGACCTCGCATTGTGCACGGGGCCATTGTCATGCTGAAACAGAAAAGGGCCTTCACTAAACTGTTGCCACAAAGTCGGAAGAACAGAATCATCTAGAATGTCATTTAGGGCTGACCCCAATTAGTCAACTGGTAGATTGTTTGGTCGTTAGGCTGTTGGTCAACATAGATTATTTTAGTCAAGCAGTAACAAATATATAGCACAGGAGGTTGGTGGCACCTTAATTGAGGAGAACAGGCTCATTCTAATGACTGGAGCCACATCTTTTACAATGCTTAGGGCGCTGTATAGCTCCACATTGACATGATTGGTTGACGGTAGGTGGGGGCAGAACATCCTGTAGAAAACACAAACTCACTTCCTTGACAACAGCTCTGCACTGCTCCGCGAAGCGCAATTAGTATGAATGCCCTGACTTCTGCTGAGGCAGTATCACCATAAATGCTGCATGGCCGATGCAGACGTTGGATTTACCATGCACTTCTCTCTCCAGAATGCGCTCTCTGCCGCCAATTTGTGCACATTCATTGTTTCATAACTTCATTGTGTGAATTGTTTGCGTTTGATTGTTAATGTATATCAATTCCCCATTACCTACATCACCAGTAGTACATTTACCGTTAATTCCTATAGTTTAGAATCTACAATGTTTGTTACTTTGGTTACGGTAATTTCTGTTAATGCATTCAATATTATTATTCCAGTCTTCCTGTTCTCATTGTCGGAGTGGACACATTGTTTGTAGAGTGCACAACCTATGCTACACTTGTGAGAAACAAGTTTTGGTTTATTTCATTTGATTTATGAGTTTTGTCAAATGTAGTCATTGTCTTTTGTTTGGAGCGCTCCTGTCAATGTTGAGTAAGGATGCGCATGCATAGAAGTAGGCCTATAGGCTACCTGGCCTGAGAGCAAATGAAGGCATATAAATGTGCCCATTTAGGGATCTGATAGTATTTCTGGTTGGCTTAACACACCACCACTAATGATGACCTGTGGAGCTTCTCAAAGTAATGTTTTCTTCACCTCAAAACAGCAAGCAAACAAAGTCTGTTTTTACATCCATTGAGAATTACATTAGTTCCTCAATGTATTAGTAAAATCTTTCCAGCGCTCTCCCTTCGATAACCACTCAGCGTGAAAGGGAAAAATGTCATGCACTGATACAGTGGAAACGTCATGAAATAGATCTACCTGATTACTTCTTATCGGTGCTTGACTTGGACTGAAATAGGTTCCGGTACTTATTTTGGGTGATGGTGCTGTTTATATTTAGGTGCAGGAGCTCCACAATATGTTTGAGCTAATTTCTATAAGAGGAACAGGAGTTCAAGCAGTAGAACATTTGAGGTGCCGGTACACAGCTCCGGTGAGCTCCTGCCCAAGTCAAGCACTGCTTCTTATCCCTTGCGCAAATAGCCTACAGCTGTGTCTGTCCAGAGCTCACGGAAACTCTGAGGGCCCAGAATATACAATGTTGCAAGTTCGCTAGTGCAAGCTTCTGGCTGGACCCAAGTTAATAGTTGATACAATGTTTCAAGTTCGTTGCAGACAGGCCATGTGTAGCCAATGTGATTCACAGGATATTTATTTTTTAATCAGGATATTTTCTACCTGCAGGCTGCAATGTTTTTATTTGTTGGCTTTATGTAGGCTATTTTTACATAGCTGGCAATGGCAATATAAGTTACTTTTTAGGTTTGTATCATTTTCATTTAATTTGGATATATTTTTGATTAACCACATGACAATGATTTTGAGACATGAAGAAATTATTATAAATTAAATGAAACGTTCACGCAAATTAGCATATGAAAACCATAACATGCAGATCGGTAGAAATTGTAAGATAAATTGGCATTCCACATGAGAAAGGTTGCCGACTCCTCCTGTAGCCTATTACCAGCAACTTCAGGAGAGTAATGGTAGAACCTGTGAAAGCCAGCAGGAGAGGGAGGAGAATAGTTGGATCAGGCAAAGTTATCTAGATATCTGGCACGCTCGAGGCATTTGTCTTATTTCATCAGACAAGCTCAATGTATATACATTGCTCAAAAAAATTAAGTGAACACTTAAACAACACAATGTAACTCCAAGTCAATCACACTTCTGTGAAATCAAACTGTCCACTTAGGAAGCAACACTGATTGACAATAAATGTCACATGCTGTTGTGCAAATGGAATAGACAACAGGTGGAAATTATAGGCAATTAGCAAGACACCCCCCAATAAAGGACTGGTTTTGCAGGTGGTGACCACAGACCACTTCTCAGTTCCTATGCTTCCTGGCTGATGTTTTGGTCACTTTTGAATGCTGGCGGTGCTTTCACTCTAGTGGTAGCATGAGACGGAGTGTACAACCCACACAAGTGGCTCAGGTAGTGCAGCTCATCCAGGATGGCACATCAATGCGAGCTGTGGCAAGAAGGTTTGCTGTGTCTGTCAGCGTAGTGTCCAGAGCATGGAGGCGCTACCAGGAGACAGGCCAGTACATCAGGAGACGTGGAGGAGGCCGTAGGAGGGCAACAACCCAGCAGCAGGACTGCTACCTCCGCCTTTGTGCAAGGAGGAGCAGGAGGAGCACTGACAGAGCCCTGCAAAATGACCTGCAGCAGGCCACAAATGTGCATGTGTCTGCTCAAACGGTCAGAAACAGACTCCATGAGGGTGGTATGAGGGCCCGACGTCCACAGGTGGGGGTTGTGCTTACAGCCCAACACCGTGCAGGACGTTTGGCATTTGCCAGAGAACACCAAGATTGGCAAATTCGCCACTGGCGCCCTGTGCTCTTCACAGATGAAAGCAGGTTCACACTGAGCACATGTGACAGACGTGACAGAGTCTGGAGACGCCGTGGAGAACGTTCTGCTGCCTGCAACATCCTCCAGCATGACCGGTTTGGCGGTGGGGGTCAGTCATGGTGTGGGGTGGCATTTCTTTGGGGGACCGCACAGCCCTCCATGTGCTCGCCAGAGGTAGCCTGACTGCTATTAGATACCGAGATGAGATCCTCAGACCCCTTGTGAGACCATATGCTGGTGCAGTTGGCCCTGGGTTCCTCCTAATGCAAGACAATGCTAGACCTCATGTGGCTGGAGTGTGTCAGCAGTTCCTGCAAGAGGAAGGCATTGATGCTATGGACTGGCCCGCCCGTTCCCCAGACCTGAATCCAATTGAGCACATCTGGGACATCATGTCTCGCTCCATCCACCAACGCCACGTTGCACCACAGACTGTCCAGGAGTTGGCGGATGCTTTAGTCCAGGTCTGGGAGGAGATCCCTCAGGAGACCATCCGCCACCTCATCAGGAGCATGCCCAGGTGTTGTAGGGAGGTCATACAGGCACGTGGAGGCCACACACACTACTGAGCCTCATTTTGACTTGTTTTAAGGACATTACATCAAAGTTGGATCAGCCTGTAGTATGGTTTTCCACTTTAATTTTGAGGGTGACTCCAAATCCAGACCTCCATGGGTTGATACATTTGATTTCCATTGATAATTTGTGTGTGATTTTGTTGTCAGCACATTCAACTATGTAAAGAAAAAAGTATTTCATAAGATTATTTCATTCATTCAGATCTAGGATGTGTTATTTTAGTGTTCCCTTAATTTTTTTGAGCAGTGTAGTTGATTTTATTAAAACACTGGGTGTGTCTATATATGGAAAAATATACGTAAAATAATGTCGGTCAAACAACATTTGTTTTTGTCGGGACAGCCCTAATGTCATTGTATGCTGTAGTGTTATGATTTCCCTTCACTGGGACTAAGGAACCTAGCCAGAACCATGAAAAACAGCCCCAGACCATTATTCCTCCTCCACCAAACTTTGCAGTTGGCACTATGCATTTGGGCAGGTAGCGTTCTCCTGGCATCTGCCAAACCCAGATCCGCCGTCAGACTGTCAGATGGTGAAGCGTGATTCCTCACTCCAGAGAACACTTTTCCCACTGCTCCAGAGTCCAATGGCGGCAAGCTTTACACCACTCCAGCCGACACTTGGCATTGCGCATGGTGATCTTAGGCTTGTGTGCGGCTGCTCGGCCATGGAATCCCATTTCATGAAGCTCCCGACAAACAGTTATTGTGCTGACGTTGCTTCCAGAGGCAGTTTGGAACTCGGTAGTGAGTGTTGCAACTGAGGACAGACGATTTTGACGCGCTACGCACTTCAGCACTCTGTGGTCCCCTACTGTGAGCTTGTGAGGTGTACCACTTCACGGCATCGATACCTCCAGTTATGGATGCAGTTTGCGCGCAGAATGTGCAGCCCTGTATGTCTACGTCTATAGCATGACCATTAGGATAGTGTGGCTCCTAGAGGAGCTGGAGGAAGTTAGACTACTCCTCGTTCCCTGCCTGCAGTCAGCAGAGACCTGACTAACCTGACAGGGGCTACAGCAGTAATTACTAGTCGGCACTAATCAATTTCACAGCAACTTAGCACCGTCTTCTCTCTTGATACCATCTCTCTGCCTCGGTCTGCCTCGAAAGCAGACATGAGAGAGAGGGGGGAGAGAGAGTGGGTGAAGGGTTGGGGGGGGGCAGACGTGGGGACTAATTCCCAGGGCCTTAACACAACCTTTAAATAGAAGATGAGATTAGTTTAATCATATGCAGACAACTGAGATTCCCGGGTTCTCAATACTGCAGAGGAATTGTGCTATATTGAGGTCAGTCTCAGACATGTTTTTCTTTACTTAATCAATCTCCAAGAGGATCCTTATTATTATCACCAAGAAAGAGGGATGAGGGAGGGGAAATAAGCAGCTTATTAAATTCTGGTAGAGTAGAAAAGGAAAACAATTTGCTTACCCTAAAAAATAACACCTGAACGAGAGTGGAGTAATAAAAACGGAACTGCTGACAGCAGCCAGTTGTACAAAGGAAGTGGAGGAGGCACAGGACACAGCAGGAAATGGCATCTTTAAAGATACAAGACATGAGAGTACATCCCAGCCAGGACTGAAATAAGATACTTAAAGTATTAGTTAACTACGTTTCTTCAATCTGTAACCAAACTACACTGCTCAAAAAAATAAAAGGGAACACTAAAATAACACATCCTAGATCTGAATGAATGAAATAATCTTATGAAATACTTTTTTCTTTACATAGTTGAATGTGCTGACAACAAAATCACACAAAAATTATCAATGGAAATCAAATTTATCAACCCATGGAGGTCTGGATTTGGAGTCACCCTCAAAATTAAAGTGGAAAACCACACTACAGGCTGATCCAACTTTGATGTAATGTCTTTAAAACAAGTCAAAATGAGGCTCAGTAGTGTGTGTGGCCTCCACGTGCCTGTATGACCTCCCCACAACGCCTGGGCATGCTCCTGATGAGGTGGCGGATGGTCTCCTGAGGGATCTCCTCCCAGACCTGGACTAAAGCATCCGCCAACTCCTGGACAGTCTGTGGTGCAACGTGGCGTTGGTGGATGGAGCGAAACATGATGTCCCAGATGTGCTCAATTGGATTCAGGTCTGGGGAACGGGCGGGCCAGTCCATAGCATCAATGCCTTCCTCTTGCAGGAACTGCTGACACACTCCAGCCACATGAGGTCTAGCATTGTCTTGCATTAGGAGGAACCCAGGGCCAACCGCACCAGCATATGGTCTCACAAGGGGTCTGAGGATCTCATCTCGGAACCTAATGGCAGTCAGGCTACCTCTGGCGAGCACATGGAGGGCTGTGCGGCCCCCCAAAGAAATGCCACCCCACACCATGACTGACCCACCGCCAAACCGGTCATGCTGGAGGATGTTGCAGGCAGCAGAACATTCTCCACGGCGTCTCCAGACTATGTCACGTCTGTCACATGTGCTCAGTGTGAACCTGCTTTCATCTGTGAAGAGCACAGGGCGCCAGTGGCGAATTTGCCAATCTTGGTGTTCTCTGGAAAATGCCAAACGTCCTGCACGATGTTGGGCTGTAAGCACAACCCCCACCTGTGGACGTCGGGCCCTCATACCACCCTCATGGAGTCTGTTTCTGACCGTTTGAGCAGACACATGCACATTTGTGGCCTGCTGGAGGTCATTTTGCAGGGCTCTGGCAGTGCTCCTCCTTGCACAAAGGCGGAGGTAGCAGTCCTGCTGCTGGGTTGCTGCCCTCCTACGGTCTCCTCCACGTCTCCTGATGTACTGACCTGTCTCCTGGTAGCGCCTCCATGCTCTGGACACTACGCTGACAGACACAGCAAACCTTCTTGCCACAGCTCGCATTGATGTGCCATCCTGGATGAGCTGCACTACCTGATCCACTTGTGTGGGTTGTAACTCCGTCTCATGCTACCACTAGAGTGAAAGCACCGCCAGCATTCAAAAGTGACTAAAACATCAGCCAGGAAGCATAGGAACTGAGAAGTGGTCTGTGGTCACCACCTGCAAAACCAGTCCTTTATTGGGGGTGTCTTGCTAATTGCCTATAATTTCCACCTGTTGTCTATTCCATTTGCACAACAGCATGTGACATTTATTGTCAATCAGTGTTGCTTCCTAAGTGGACAGTTTGATTTCACAGAAGTGTGATTGACTTGGAGTTACATTGTGTTGTTTAAGTGTTCCCTTTATTTTTTTGAGCAGTGTATATACATTCTCATTTTGAACAATGTACTAGGGCTATCCATGTGTATCAAGATAGCGAAGACAGGAAATGTGTTCTTTAGTTGTTACTTGGTCACTCAAAAGTAATGGGGAATGTCAAGCCGTGTCAAGCTGTCACCCTTTTATTTGCAATTTCAAACCAATGGGAGTCAAATAATTAATCTCTCATCAGATATGAATCTCAACGCTATCTCCTTCTTAAAACTCTATTACCTTCTCCTTTCCTCTTTCTCCTGCTGGAGAAGAGACTTCTCAGCTCTTATCTGGCTCCTTCCATCTGTCTGAGGGAGCACAGCAGAGCACCGCCTACAGACTGGTCTGGGCCTCACACATTCTCTGGGACCACAGGGCATCAGAATGAAACACTGCCTTGCTTACCTGTGGCTGATCGGATCTCATTGGGCATCTCTGCCTGTAACAATGGAGAGGGATTCCAGCCACAACAAGCAAGCAGACATAACTCTCACAAAGCAGCATATTCTGAGTGGGTCCATGCAACACAAGGTGGGGAGTTTCTTAATGTAGATAATAACATTACATTTGGGAATTGGATTTATATCAAAGATTCCAGCCTCTCTCCAAGCTAGCCTCAAGTCCTGAAGTTGTGACAATTACAAGACTATCTAAAAATGACTCTTCTTATCTGGACACTTATCTGCCCTTGTTTCAGATTTATTGTCAGTCAAGGTTATAATGCAGGCTGTTGGTAGCGGAGGGGGTGAGGGATAGGACCCTTACGTGTTTCTCTCCTTCAATCCTCTTGTCAGCCAGCTGAACAGCTTCCAGGTACTTAAAATGCAGCTCCATCAGTCTATCAACCTGTAGGACAGAGGGAGAAGACATCAGACACCAATGAAAGGCACTATGCATACAAAACCCCCAGGTAGGGAGAAAATAGGATTCAGACAGCCAGAGGCTGGCATGTTGTATGTCTACGACCGTGTCGGTCTGTGTCTGTAGCACCACTCAGGTAGAGTCACTGGTGGTGAGGTTAATAACTCTTCCCAACACAGGATCAACATTTCAGTCAATAATAGTGACCAATCACAGGCTGATCAACACAAGCTCACACCTGTACCAGGGGTCTTCTATCGTGGAACTGAACATGTAAAACCTGAATGGGGCTGATTTTCCTAATGCGTTTTTTAAGAAATATTGGGGATTTTTTAAAATCTGCACACAGTGGTGGATCCGTGAAGATCTCACCTTCTCACAGTCGTTCTCAGTGAACTTGCTGAGAAGCCTCGTCCTCTGCTGGGCTTTCAGGTTCCGCAGGCAGGAAGCTATGATGGAACACACGTGTTCTGCAAAGAGAAGAGAACAATATCAGTTCCACTATGGCTTCATCAAGGTAGCTCAGCTTCATCTTCATGAGGGGTTAGAAGTAGCCTAGTGTTATTGAACCCACAGTGCTAATATTATACTGTGCGTGAAAATATTATGCATTTTCAGAATTCATAGGAGCAATAGACTATTGTAAAACTCATTATATTCCAAGATCAGGTTACAATCGGGCAGTGGCAGGAATGGAAAAATATAAATGATTAAAACTGATGATAATTTGCTATTACTATGCAGAGATAAGCATGGAAAATCTTAGCAGGGAAAAAATACAAAGTAATGAAATGTAAAAATCTATTTTCATTAAAGGCTGGCTGTAATGCTCCACAACCATTATGCTTGTCATTTAATATAATTTTATTGTGGGGATAAAAAGCCCTTCTGTAGAGGGTGTGTGGCCATTTAATGAGCCTGGGCTCCAAAACCTCTGGTTAATTGATCAAATTAGTAACAAAAGGCAATTGGTCCTACGATTGCTCTTGTTAACCTAATAACCAAACGCACGCGTCACGGAACATTTACTCTACCCCAGAGACACACCCATTTTGTTCCAGCTTACACCTGCATCTGACATTTAGGCCTAAATCTGACAAAATAATATACTTATGAATCAGCCATACATAAAATACTAAAACAAAAGATGGAAAAATAACAGTTACATGCTGACACAAAACTGTAATTTGACTTAATAAGAGGTCAATCTCTAAATTCAATTTATCTTGGAAGTTGCTAAGCAATAAGCACAAGACTTGACTATATTTTGGTTTAATACTGCTCTCCCATGTGCCATTTATCAACACATTTTGTAAGAGAGATAAGTGCATACAAAGCAAAACTCACAAATCTATTCACTAGTTTTATCATTAACAGTTTGTGTTTATTATGAGAGTTAATTACCATCTTAATCTAAAGTCAACAAGTGGACTGTCTACTATCTGCACATAATGAGGGGAATACAACTTCCGGGGACACTAGTTTGTCAACAGAACCCGAGTGGTAATTGTAGTCAGCACCTTGACACCACCGTGGGAGGTTATTGATCGCTACAGGGCACTCTCCACAAACAGAACACCGTCTCCAGCCAATTTGGGGGCGTCTGACATTTGGTTCACAAGATCGATGCTGATTAAGACATTCCCTCGTCATCCGGTGAGGGGGTGTCGTTAGACTACTGATGGCATGGGAGGAGCTGCTGTCACCTCGAGCTTTAGGAGCTCCACCATGCTGAGAAGAAATCTACAACTTTTTAAAATGAAAATGAACAGGCAAATAACTGAGCAAAGCAAGAATACAGGACCAAACAAATATATTTAAATGGAAAAATATCAGCCATCCTCTTACTAACTATAAACTCATCTTTTGGCAGTCACATTGATAGGCCTATTTCCCCCATCAAATACTGTACAATAACAAGGATATCAAATTCAGGAAGTAAACAAACAGAGCAGCAGCATGTTAATCAAACAGCACCACAGAAAGGAAGTGCTGTCTCAGCTCTCTCTTTCCCTACCTCCAGAGGACCAGTGTCACAGTGGGGGTGTGGTGGCTGGCTGGGTAAATTAGGACATCATTAAAGCTAGCATAAAAAGTGCCTCTGGTGAAGGATTGGGACCACTGCTAAGACTCTCCCTGGGCTGAGCTGCAGAAGGCTGTGGAACAAGTACCAGTCAGTGGCAGTTCAACTCAAAGTCTGAGTGTGTTACAGTACCACTTGGGCTGCGTCTTAAATGCCACCCTATTCCCTTTATAGTTCACTACTTTTAACAAGAGCCATGGGCCCTAGTCAAAAGTAGTGCACTATATAGGGAATAGGTTTCCATTTCAGATGCAGTCCTGGCCTTCACCCTAGGCCATACCTGCTCCTCTCTGTTATCAGGATAGGAGGATGAGGTCTGTGAATGAGTCTCTTCAATACGGCACACTCCAGAGCCCCTCAATGAGAAAAGCCATTAGCCACAGGGCCATGGTCGCAGTGTGACCTTCCACAGGCTTCCACTTGAACACCTAGCAGTAATCATGGCTCCATTACATGTATGTAACTTAGTCAATGTTATGAATTGCTGCTGATAAATAGCCTACTGCAGGTTTTAGGCATACTTACGGCATGTAATACTATCGTGAACTGCTTGGTTTTGAAGGGTTCCTGTTACAGTAATTGCACAAAGCAAAACCTTTCCACCCGTCAGGCCACTTTCTGTACCCACACTTGGTTGGTTCCACGTGGTTGGGTTATGTTAGGCTAAATGCTTTTAAAGAGAAATAGAGGGTCTTCATTAATTTTTTTCTTTCTAATTTGGTCCATAAGATAATTGAGTGGCGCAGTGGTCTAAGGCACTGCATCGCAGTGCTAACTGTGCCACTAGAGATCCTGGTTCGAATCCAGGCTCTGTCGCAGCCGGCCGCGACCGGGAGACTCATGGGCGGCGCACAATTGGCCCAGCGTCGTCCAGGGTAGGGGAGGGAATGGCCGGCAGGGATGTAGCTCAGTTGATCGAGCATGGCGTTTGCAACGCCAGGGTTGTGGGTTCGTTTCCCAGGGGGGGGGGCCAGTATAAAATATATATATATATATATATATATATATATATATATATATATATATATATATATATATATATATATATATATATATTGTATTCACTAACTGTAAGTCGCTCTGGATAAGAGCGTCTGCTAAATGACTAAAATGTAAAATGTAATTAGTGTAGAAATAAAAGGAATGGGTGAACGTGCTTAATTAGTGAAATATGGTTGATTAAATGTATTGTTAATGATTTATCCAACTCTCTCCGTATCACGATTCTATAAAACATCAGGCAGACCAATGTAATTTCAATCAGTGAGTCAAATACAGCTCACTGTGCTCACGAAGAAGCCATTAGGCAAACAAAATGGCTGTCAGTTAATTTAAATACAGATTAATGTGTTAATGGTAGTGCTGAGCGATTAGTGCTTTTTGAGGTCGGTTCAGTTTCGGTTTGATTATTACAAAATAATCACGGTTTTCAATTTCGGTTTCGCTAATTTTATTAAACATGAAACGCATTATGAAATAATTACTTTACAATTATTTTTTAAATGGAAATTCCAAAAGCCAAAAATAGTTAACATTCAATTGCCAAAACATTGAAAATATTCCATTGTCTATGATCAGGTCCACAATGGGTAGACATCAATAGAAAAATAGGAAATTACTATGAAATAATAAAATATTTCAGTTGCGTATATTACTTAGTTTTCATTTGATGACTTTATTTTTAATTCCTTAAAGTAATCATCTCATCTCTGCTCAGGCAGTAGCAGTCAGCCAGCCAGGCCATCTAACATTATGTTCTCCCCATACTGCCTTTAGTCTTCCTATTTAGCTAGCCTGCCAAAGTAGCCTATGCTGCAGAGCTGTCTTTTTACTAGTTCTTTAAAGTATATAAGGCATACTTTCACGAACTGTCTCTGTCCCTCGTTATGTTGTGTACATTCCTCTCTCATGCAGTCTGTGTGTATCTAACCTAACGTAGCAGGAGTAAAAGTGTATCCATCCAGAGATCTGTATATAATGACGAGATGCTCATGTCTACGCACTAACAATGGGAGTCATTGTCCCAAAGGCGGGAAGGCAGGCGACAAGCTTAGGTCCAAAATAAGCCCATAGAAATGCATTGCGCTTATTTTGGACAGACTTTGGAAAGAGTAAACCTCTTGCTTCGCCTCTTCGTCTCTGATCCGTCTGAGCCGGGAAAAAATGGCACAATGGATTATGGGCTTTGCAGTTAATTACCACGTTTCTGCGCTGAACTAGGTTGAATATTTGCTTAAATGAAAACTACAAACACCCGTCAGCCCAGTGTCCACATAGTTCTTGACTTGATTTATTTTGTGAATGAATAGATCTCTCTAGAGCGACGGCACGTTAAGCTCACAAAAAAAAGAAGGGAAAAAATGTAATTCAAGTAATTAAAACTACGTCGGTCAATTAGTTGTAAGTCTAAAATATTTAATTTGGCCTTTCCTACTATAGCTCATAGTAACGCATTGAATAACACATTCGTAAATGGCAAAACAGACAGTCAAAAAATACATCATAAGGAATAAGGTTTTGAAGTGTCTTTCCTATATCTAGGATATATAAGAAAGCTAAGGAAATATTTTAGTTTTTTGGAGGGCACAAAACTACCTCCATAAAAAATGTTTTACCAGTAACAGTTACCTTCCGACGAGTCTCATGATGGTTCAGACGCTACAGAAGTTGGCACATCAGACGGAGAACACCATCGTGTTCGTGAGAGTCTCATCTTTCCATAGAGTGGTCATTTTAGTTTGTAGGCCAAACTGTTCGGACGCTACAGACGTTTTCGTGAGAAGAGCGATTTTCAGAATGTCTCATGGTCGACAAACACAGCTGTAGCAGATGCGGAAGGCAGACATAGGCGGATGCGGTGGATTGAGATATCTCTATCTTAAACTGACGGATTTTGATGGGGATTTTAAACAAAACAAAAACAATAATAAATGCGCCGGGGGCAGCCAGCGGCGATGTTTCGTTAATGCAGATCTCAGCTTTAAGTTAACATGCAAATAGCAAAGAGGGCCACGAGGCAATAGAGCTCAGAGGAGCAGTAGAGGAGGTCCTGACAGCTCTCTGCAGGAGAGATTGAACCTGAACCAGCCGTGCCCTGAGGAAAGCAATCAACCCTCAGACCAGACCACAGGCACCTCTGCAAGGTACGGGCTCTCGTCTACACTGTCTGAGGCTCCCACTATACCTGATTAGAATAGTCCAGGGGAAGAAATCACTGACATGGTGGCTTCATAAGTTATTTTGATTGTCAACACCCATGTGATGGCTTCACTATGGCTCCTATCACTGCTGGGTATCAGCATCAGCAAAATGGATTGACCAAGTTTCAAACCAATTCAAAGAAATCTGTATGCAGCTATGCATGAGTTCCCCATTATCAAAATCCCTCATTGACAACACAGGAGACTGTGAACAGGGCTCTAATACAGCAACTAATCATCCAGCTTGAGTTCAAAGGATTGAGACTAGTGGTAGATTAAAATCAGTGTGGTATTGTGCACTGATCACAATATTTGTTAACTAGGCTTATCACCTAAAACATAGTGATCTCATAAAAAACATCACTACAGCTCCTATTCTTCTAATGTAATTTTAGTATGATGTGAAAACGGGGGAATAGTAGAGACATTAAAGAAACACTCAAAGGCGTCCAAGGAAAACAAAACAGACTATAAAGGGCTGCGGTCAGAACTACTGTGCTGCTGGATGTAAATGAGCTGTTTACTTCTGTTCTACCACACTGTGTGCATCATTAGCTTGCTAAATATAGTCTTCCACCATCAGTACATCCAGAATCTCATTAGATCTATGCACAACATTAGCAAATGGAAATGAATACAGACCTAAAAAGGTAGGCTATCTACAAAGATCCTGTGCAATACTTTTTCTCATAACATCTTCTCTTGATGATCTTATTATGCATGCAAATGTTGTCTGACAATTCCCAGCCATTGGGCCTCAGTATATTTTCAGAGGCGATTTCATGGGGATCAATCTCTCGGTATATGATGGAGAGAAAGAGAGGTTTGGAGAGTGCTTTGCCTCTTAATTACTTAAACTCTAATTTGTAGCCGCTGATAATTAATTAATTTATGACTGTATTGTGTTATTCTTGAGAACCAATTTTCCCCTCCGTTTTTCAATTACAGCAAAGGAGGAGCCACTAAGTCTAATTAGTGTCACATACTATATGACAAATCCTATGGTCATGTGGATATCATACACCCTCAAAACAATATAATTGTAATAAGCATTCTAAAATGTCACTGCTAGATTATGAAAAAGCGATGACTTTCAAAATGTTGCAAAAGTGCTAAATAATGCATACACTACTTTATAATTGTTTTCACTCAAAATAATAAATACAACGCAAATGATGTAAGGACACAAACATAACACATTTTAATTTAAGTAAATAGGCCCATCTTAGTCAATAAATTATGCTATGCATTAGGGACATGCCTAGGCATATGAAAAGGGTTATTATAGTCCAAGGGTACGTTACACAATTACTCTAAGCATTAAAAGCTGCACACAGCACAGTAGTGTAACCATACTTCATGGCTGGCTGGCTTGGCTGTGACTAGTGGGAGGTCCATCAATGGGAGCACCAGGGGGATAAGCTTTAGCAGGCCCTGTTATCTCGGGCTATTCTGCAGGTCTCAGGTTAATTAATTCTGTCCCCCAGATGAAGGGGACAGACAAAGGAAGCCAATTTGTTCACCTTGGGTGGGCTGTCAGGACGTATGAAATATAATTAGAGAGAGAGAGCGATGTTTTCCTGTTGGCTGACCACCTCATCAAAAGGGGGGAGGGGAGGGTGGCTGATAAGCATTTTCTTATTTCACAACGCAAGAGTGGTTTCAAATGAATCAAGGCTAAATTGATAACATAATCAACAGACTAAAAAGCCATGAAACAAACCTGATTAGATATCCTGCCATGGTAAATTGTGCTTTGGGTACACAAAGTGGGACAGCTATAAGCTTTTGCTTAGGAAATATCTACTGTAATGTAATGTCAGACAAACAGAATAATGTCATTGTTTCCAAAGGAAATTTGCAGTGTATTGAGAAATTAGCAAACCTTCATGTTCTTTGTCTACCGTCCCAACTTTCCTAATCTTTTTAGGGGTCTTCATGAACAGGGGGAAGATGGTCCTCAGGCCCAGGATGTCCACAAACTTGTGGCAGTTATCAGAACCCTCTGGGCCAATCATGCCGTGGTCTAAGACCTTCAGAGCGCTGGTCCGAGACATTTTCTTTTCCCTGGGAAGTGCACAAAATAAAACATTCAGAAGAGCTCAATTATCTCTGGCACAACAGCTAGCTCACAGCAGAGGTATGCAGCATGTTCATTATGGTCTTTTGCCAGGCACACAGACTTTGTGACGTAGCAACATGGAGTCCCTCTCACCTAGCTATATCTATTGGCAGTCCTTTAACGATAACTCCTCATAACACAAAGTTTCTGCAGCTTATGAGGTAGTATATTTTTGAGACAAAGTTAAACGGTTTTAAGAACGCAGACAGAGGCAATTATAAAGATGCCTTCAACCGTATTCCTAAGCTCATATTGCAAACCCCTTGACAAAGCCTAACCTCTACAAAAATAGAGAACTATTGAAGCAGAGGTGCAGAACTTATGATTCTGTGAATCTCATGGGAAGTGAAAGTGAAAAGAGAGTTGCATGTTCCTCCCTATATAACCCATTCTGAAAGCCTTCTCCTGTGGATGATATAAAAGTGGATTTTGCATTGCTATAATTACACTGAACAAAAATATAAATGCAACATGTAAAGTGTTGGTCCCATGTTTCATGAGCTGAAATAAATGATCCCAGAAATGTTCCACGTGCACAAAAAGCTTTTTTCTCTAAAATGTTGTGGGGAAAAAATGTGCTTACATCCCTGTTCGTGAGCATTTCTCCTTTGCCAAGATAATCCATCCACCTGACAGGTGTGGCATATCAAGAAGATGATTAAAAAGCATGATCATTACACAGGTGCAACAAGTTTTGAGGGAGCGTGCAATTGGCATGCTGACTGCAGGAATGTCCACCAGAGCTATTGCCAGAGAATTTAATGTTCATTTCTCTACCATAAGCCGCCTCCAGTACGTCCAACCGGCCTCACAACCGCAGACCATGTGTATGGCGTCATGTGGGCGAGCGGTTTGCTGATGTCAACGTTGTCAACAGAGTGCCCCATGGTGGCGGTGGGGTTATGGTATGGGCAAGCATAAGATACGGACAACAAACACATTAGCATTTTATCAATGGCAATTTGAATACACTAAAATACTGTGACAAAATCCTGAGGACCATTATGAGGCACATTTTTTTCTGTGACCAACAGATGCTTATCTGTATTCCCAGTCATGTGAAATCCATAGATCAGGACCTAATCAAAAAAATTTTACCGACTGATTTCCTCATATGAACTGTAACTCCGTAAAATCTTAGAAATTGTTGCATGTTCCGCTTATATTTTTGTTCAGTATAGATATCGATTTTTGTTTTAATCGGGCTGTCTGCCGGGCGTCGGCATGATGATTAGAGCTTGGGCATGGAGAGTTTCATAAATATATGTAATGTCTTTAAGGTCGTGATGTTTCATCGCCGTGTCAACTGATTGATTGGACTGGCAGCTGAGCAGAGTCAGAGACGTGCTGTGTGAACAGAAAGACATCACTCAACCTGCCACTTCCTGGGGGGCATGGTGTGCCCTCCGACAGCATTAACAGCAAACAAAGGTTGACATCAAAGATGTCAATGTACATACAGTGCATTCGGAAAGTATTCAGACCCCTTCACTTTTTCCACATTTTGTTACGTTACAGGCTTATTCTAAAATTGATTAAATGTTTTTCCTCAATCTACTCACAATACCCCATTACGACAAAGCGAAAACTGGTTTTTAGAAATTGTTGCAAATATATTAAAAATAAAAAACATAACTTATTTACATAAGCATTCAGACCCTATGCTATGAGACCTGAAATTGAGCTCAGGGCATCCTGTTTCCATTGATCATCCTTGAGATGTTTCTACAACTTGATTGGAGTCCATCTGTGGTAAATTCAATTGATTGGACATGATTTGGAAAGGCACACACCTGTCTATATAAGCTCCCACAGTTGACAGTGCATGTCAGAGCAAAAATCAAGCCATGAGGTTGAAGGAACTGTCCATAGAGCTCCGAGACAGGATTGTGTCGAGTCACAGATCAAGATTTAACTCTTTGGCCTGAATGCCAAGCGTCACGTCTGGAAGAAACCAGGTACCATCCCTATGGTGAAGCATGGTGGTGGCAGCATCATGCAGTGGGGATGTTTTTCAGCGGCAGGGATTGGAAGAATAGTCAGGATCGAGGGAAAGATGAACGGAGCAAAGTACAGCGAGATCCTTAATGAAAACCTGCTCCAGAGCGCTCAGGACCTCAGACTGGGGCGAAGGTTCAGGAGAGACCTGAAAATAGCTGTGCAGCGACGCTCCCCATCCAACCTGACAGAGCTTGAGAGGATCTGCAGAGAAGAATGGGAGAAACTCCCCAAATAAAGGTGTGCCAAGCTTGTAGCGTCATACCCAAGAAGAGTAGAGGCTGTAATCACTGCCAAAGGTGCTTCAACAAAGTACTGAGTAAAGGGTCTGAATACTTGTGTAAATGTGAGTGAGGTTTTTAAAATAAATGTGCTATAATTTCTAAAAACCTGTTTTCGCTTTGTCATTATGGGCTTTGTCATTATAGGGTATTGTGTGTAGATTGATGAGGAAAAAATACTATTTAATCCATTTTAGAATAAGGCTGTAACGTAACAAAATGTGGATAAATTGAAGGGGTCTGAATATTTTCCAAATGCACTGTATATCCCTACTTAGATATCAGATCACCAGTGACCAGTGTGAATTGAAAGGAGGGTTTAAAAAAGGCCTAGAGACAAGCCAAGAAACTGTCCATATCCACCCTCGTCCTCCTTTGAGGAGGTACTTGGATGGTTTGTTTTAGCTGACAGCTTAGGACATTAAATTACTGAAATATTCAAAACGGAACTGTGTGTGTGGAGGCGTTCAACATCAAGGTCTTTACCTAAGCATGAGGTTCATGAGCTGCAGACCCTCTCCCCTGAGGAAGCGGTCCCGGTTGGCAGCCAGCATCAGACAGGAGCACAGGGCATCAAACAGGTTCTCCATCATCTCCTGCTCCTCTGCCGTGGCTGGGTTGTGGCGCTTGAACACCTGAAGTAAAATGACACCCACACTTCTACTGTCCATCACCAGGGTTGGGTAGGTTACTTTCTAAATGTAATCCGTTAGTTACTAGTTAGTTACCTGTCCAACATTTTTATCAGTAATGTAACACTTGGATTACCCAAACTCAGTAACGTAATCTGATGACTTACAGTTCATTTTAGATTACTTTCCCCTTAACAGGCATTAGGAGAAGACAAAAATGAACATTACCAATTGAACGACATCTATTGCAGGATAAATCAATGGTAGGGGTTTACATAGCTGGCCATAAATGGATGTTGCATTTTACTTTATGGCTTGGTTATGTACTAATCCATTGCTTTATACTACAGACAATAATAATACGATTAGGCTCTCTTTACATTATGTCAGATTTCCAGTCATTCCAATTAATATAATACCCCTTGATCTTCAAAAATAGGACTTGGAAATATGAGCATAACCCAAAAACTAAGGATTTATTAGCCTACTCTGTTGTTTATGATTTTGTTGTCATGGAGGACCGATTGGGCTCATTGCTTCTAGTTGAAAAAGAAATGCTGCTCTCATGGAGTGGCATGCTTTGAGCACTACCGAAAAGTGCTATTTGCATGTGAGAAATTAATGGCATATGCCTCATTTGTTTACGTTTTTGTTGGTGACACTTTTATATCGTGATAATTTTCAGCTGTTTAAGTCTATCATCAAAAGTGTGCGAGTTTGATCATATGTCTGTTAGGCCTATAGAATACTATTTTGAATCAACACGAATTAGATTGAGCAATAAAAGCTCCACTCGTGGTCTTCTTAAATTAAACTTGTTTTTGACTGTATGGCGCACAATACCACAGAAGAGTTTAGAAGGGAGGAACACAAATCTTTATTCCATAGGCTGGGATCCGCATTATGCAGGTGTTGCAAGAGCACATTTTCCGGTTACCGAGATTTACCGCCCAAAATCACTCCCTTTTTCCGGGATAAACCATTGTGAAAATGTAACTATAATAAATGACTTATACGAACAACATGACGTGAAATGGAACCGTTCAATTATATGCAATGTCTAAATCTGGCGTATCTAGGGCCTCTACATGATGAATCAGACCACCCATCTACATGATGAATCAGACCACCCATCTCAGTATGGAACGCAGTTCACAATGCATGTAGACCTATGATCTCATCATTCTAACTTTTTTTCTTGTGACATGTAGGCCTAAATCTGCTGCCTAAATCTGCTACAGTAATGTAAAGACCGAATGCGCGTCTAATTTACCCATCTCAATCTGGCTTTCTGGGGTCACATTTTTTAACTGTAAATATTATTTATTTATTTAAATTGCAGCTGCAGTGTTTTAAAATCACTCGAATATCGTTGCTTTAAAATCAGTGCATGCGCGAGCACTCTGTCGCAGTCTTTTGCTCTCCATCAACTCCATTCAAATTGCATCCAAAATAGATAATCCTGTTCTAGACCAATATATAGCCCTATACATAGATGTCCTAGAATACCTCTTTCAGGTAATAATGTCAATGCAATATTAGCCTTATATTTAGCTAATTAATGATGGGTTATGCATAATAAGCTTCTAACTTATAGCCGCTGTCTCTTGTGCAATACGCACACAACTGTGCTCCGCTGGCCTCTCCCTAGAAAACACTCCTTAGCTCTTGGACTAGAATAGCTTGCTGGACATGATTTTTTTTTGCATTTCTTATACCAATATACTATTCGAAGAGGACGCAACCTCTTTTTTGCTGAATGTTAAATACAGCAGCCAATACAACTCACGGGTAGTTTGAAATAAGAGCGAACGTGCGATGGCGGTAGGCTATAGCAGTTATTTATTCAGCCCCATAACCATTTAATCTTCGTGAAGAGAAGTGAAGGCCTTCTGCATCTCATTCTAGTCCTATATTATTCAAGGATGTCATTAGAATGATGAAGATAAATGAAATAAGTTTTGCTGTCCTTAACTGTTGAAAGCGAGGAAGGAATGAAGCAACAATAAAGAAAGAGGTAGGCTAATAACATTAGGAAAAATATTATGAAAGGTATACAGTACCAGTCAAAAGTTTGGACACACCTACTCATTCCAGGGTTTTTCTTTATTTTTTACATTGTAGAATAATAGTGAAGACATCAAAACTATGAAATAACACATATGGAATCATGTAGTAACCAAAAAAGTGTTAAACAAATCAAAACATATTTGAGATTTGAGATTCTTCAAATAGCCACCCTTTGCCTTGATGACAGCTTTGCACACTCTTGGCATTCACTCAACCAGCTTCATGAGGTAGTCACCTGGAATGCATTTCAATTAACAGGTTTGCCTTCTTAAAAGTTCATTTGTGGAATTTCTTTCCTTCTTAATGCGTTTGAGCCAATCAGTTGTGTTGTGACAAGGTAGGGTTGGTATACAGAAGATAGCCCTATTTGGTAAAAGACCAAGTACATATTATGGCAAGAACAGCTCAAATAAGCAAAGAGAAACGACAGTTCATGAAGACATGAAGGTCAGTCAAATGGAAAATGTCAAGAACTTTGAACTTCGCAAAAACCATCAAGCACTATGAAGAAACTGGCTCTTATGAGGACCGCCATAGGAATGGAAGACCCAAAGTTACCTCTGCTGCAGAGGATAAGTTCATTAGAGTTACCAGCCTCAGAAATTGCAGCCCAAATAAATGCATCACAGAGTTCAAGTCAGACACATCTCAACAGCAACTGTTCAGAGTGGACTGTGTGAATCAGGTCTTCATGGTCGAATTGCTGCAAAGAAACCACTACTAAAGGACACCAATAAGAAGAAGAGACCTGCTTGGGCCAAGAAACACGAGCAATGGACATTAGACAGGTCCAAATCAGAGATTTTTGGTTCCAACCGCCGTGTCTTTGTGAGACGCAGTGTGGGTGAATGGATGATCTCTGCATGTGTAGTTCCCACCGTAAAGCATGGAGGAGGAGGTGTTATGGTGTGGGGGTGCTTTGCTGGTGACACTGTCTGTGATTTATTTAGAATTCAAGGCACACTTAACCAGCATGGCTACCACAGCATTCTGTAGCGATACGCCATCCCATTTGGTTTGGGCTTAGTGGGACTATCATTTGGTTTTCAACAGGACAATGACCCAACACACCTCCAGGCTGTGTAAGGGCTATTCTACCAACAAGGAGAGTGATGGAGTGCTGCATCAGATGACCTGGCCTCCACAATCCCCCGACCTCAACCCAATTGAGATGGTTTGGGATAAGTCAGACGGCAGAGTGAAGGAAAAGCAGCCAACACGTGCTCCGCATATGTGGGAACTCCTTCAAGACTGTTGGAAAAACATTCCAGGTGAAGCTGGTTGAGAGAATGCCAAGAGTGTGCAAAGCTGTCATCAAGGCAAAGGGTGGCTACTTGAAGAATCTCAAATATAAAATATATTTTGATTTGTTTAATACTTTTTTGGTTACTAAATGATTCCATGTGTTATTTCATAGTTTTGATGTCTTCGCTATTATTCTACAATGTAGAAAATAGTTTAAAAAAAGAAAAACTCTTGAATGAGTAGGTGTGTCCAAACTTTTGACTGGTACTGTATATGCGTCAGCCTACTAATTATACAAATAGGCACTATTATATTTCAAAATCAAAATCAAATTCGCTAGCCTATACTTGTAACTTCGTAGGCCGCATGTGCTGCACCAGAATCGCATGTTCTCTCCCTTCTTTATCTTGGTTTGAACGATATGGGTAATTCCAGTCCATATAATACAGTATAATACAATACAGTTCACACTCAAAAAGATTAGCCTACTGGAGATAGTTTCATTTATTTACCCAAGACAGCATATAGCTAGCTACATCTATGGGCTTTTAGGTTTTTCTGTCATGCTTAATGTGCAGCAGTCTATATCATATAGTTTATCTTATTGGATGACGGCACAATCATTTGGGCTTTTTTGAGCTTGGGCTCATTAAATGTAGGGCTCGTAAAATGTATTTAATGTATGGCTCATCAGACTCAGGTAGTGTCAGGCTTGAATTTTCAATCAAAGCTCTATTCAAATCCAGACATTTACATGCAACGCTTTTGAATAACGCTTCCGGTTTTGGCGGGAAATACCAGGTTACCCAGGAGAAAAGTGATTTGTTCTCAGGGTGGAACATTTGTAAAATATTCAACCCTACTGTCCACTGGTCGCAAAAACAATGATTGATAGGCAGCTTAAACTTCTTAAATGTAACCATTATGGGGTTAAAATACACATATACATTTGTGAACAGCCATCCACAACAACAACAATCTGTAAGGAGCAAATAGCTAAATGAGAGAGCAGCAGTATGATTCACATCAATGCGCTATGTAGATATCAATAATAAGTGATATCTGTATCGTCCGTAGGCTACACCACTGCTGTCATCCTTACCTCCAAGTGTTTACTCAAGTTGGATAATCTTTGGATGCTGACAGCAGTCAGCTGGAAGACATTGCTTGGGCTGTAGCCTACAAAAGCCTATTCCTGCTCTTTTCCCGCAATCCATCATATGCATTTGGTTTGTCATCCTAATGGTCCCTGACTTGTGGTCAGACTACTCAGGGGAACAAACTTAAATGTTGCACCTTTTTTCAATGCTGACTTGAATGTCATTGAGAAAACAGAAAGGTATGGAAAAAAACATCCTTCCTGAATTTAAAAGTAATCCTAGAAGTTTTCAACTAGTTTTTCAAAAGTATCTGTAATCGGATTACAATATTTTTGCTGGTAACGGATTACAGTTACAGTTTTTGGTAATCAGTTACATGTAACAGATTACATGTAATCCATTACTCCCCAACCCTGTCTATCACCAGGGAACTGACATGGCCAGAAATAAATTAGAACTGTGATGCTGGTAAATTTAGTATAAATGCAATAAATGATGTACTTGTTTGGCTCATTGGCACACTTTAAACAGTGTAAGCAGAAACTCTGTCTAGCATCAAGTTACACTTCAAAATCGTATTCATTTGCATTAGACAGCATTATACTGGAGGCCTTGAATATATCAAATATTACAATACTTAGCCAAAAGAATCCTGCAGAAAAGGCTAATCTAACTGAGGTTGAGTGTTCATGTGAGGATGAAGTGGGGATGGATAGAGCACTCCTGTAAAGAACAGACAGTTCTTATGAGCTGCTGAAACTTCAACAGTGTGATGTAAGGTGAGTGTGAGAGAGAGAATGATGAATCAGAGAGAGAGAAGGAGCAGGAGGAAAATGTGAACAGACAGGTTGGTAAAATCACTAGGAGTCTTACAGAGAGCTGCTGCAGTAACACGTCAATCCCATCCAGCTCCCCCAAGAGCTCCCTGGTGCCTGGAGGTAGGTAGGTGTAGACAGAGAGAGAGTGAGAGAGAAACTGTAAAAATATTGTGGAACATAAACATTGACAAACATAGTGAGAGAGGGGCCGTGGGAGAAGATGAATCGATCCAGGCCAGTCAAGCGACGACCCAGGCAGCTAAACTCACTCAGAGGGGGAGACCAAGAAGAAAATTTGATAGGACAGAATATCAATGTGGCCCAATACATTATTGTTCTGGACCTAGTGCCTGACTGTCGTCCTGCAGCACTACAAGGCCTTCTGGACCCAGCCACTTCGACGCTAACAAAGTATACTTTAACTGGTCATGATACTCTACTATTTTATCACACCAATCACCTCTGTGGCTATGTGTATCGACAATAACACATTAGACTAGAGCAGTTTTCATCACTTTGTATAGCAAGTAGAAGAGAAAGGGCTGTAAACTTACTGTCATTGTTTTGAAGCAAGATAGCCAAGATTTCACTGCAGTACAGCTTGTTAGCATCGAATGGAATCTTTGCCTGAAAAAGAGAAAGGGAGGGGGTGATGAATGCCAAAATCAGTGACAGCATGAGCCATTGAAAGCCTACAGTGGGGAAAAAAGTATTTAGTCAGCCACCAATTGTGCAAGTTCTCCCACTTAAAAAGATTAGAGAGGCCTGTAATTTTCATCATAGGTACACGTCAACTATGACAGACAAAATGAGATTTTTTTTCTCCAGGAAATCACATTGTAGGATTTTTTATGAATTTATTTGCAAATTATGGTGGAAAATAAGTATTTGGTCAATAACAAAAGTTTCTCAATACTTTGTTATATACCCTTTGTTGGCAATGACACAGGTCAAACGTTTTCTGTAAGTCTTCACAAGGTTTTCACACACTGTTGCTGGTATTTTGGCCCATTCCTCCATGCAGATCTCCTCTAGAGCAGTGATGTTTTGGGGCTGTCGCTGGGCAACACGGACTTTCAACTCCCTCCAAAGATTTTCTATGGGGTTGAGATCTGGAGACTGGCTAGGCCACTCCAGGACCTTGAAATGCTTCTTACGAAGCCACTCCTTCGTTGCCCGGGCGGTGTGTTTGGGATCATTGTCATGCTGAAAGACTCAGCCACGTTTCATCTTCAATGCCCTTGCTGATGGAAGGAGGTTTTCACTCAAAATCTCACGATACATGGCCCCATTCATTCTTTCCTTTACACGGATCAGTCGTCCTGGTCCCTTTGCAGAAAAACAGCCCCAAAGCATGATGTTTCCACCCCCATGCTTCACAGTAGGTATGGTGTTCTTTGGATGCAACTCAGCATTCTTTGTCCTCCAAACACGACAAGTTTAGTTTTTACCAAAAAGTTATATTTTGGTTTCATCTGACCATATGACATTCTCCCAATCCTCTTCTGGATCATCCAAATGCACTCTAGCAAACTTCAGATGGGCCTGGACATGTACTGGCTTAAGCAGGGGGACACGTCTCGCACTGCAGGATTTGAGTCCCTGGCGGCGTAGTGTGTTACTGATGGTAGGCTTTGTTACTTTGGTCCCAGCTCTCTGCAGGTCATTCACTAGGTCCCCCCGTGTGGTTCTGGGATTTTTGCTCACCGTTCTTGTGATCATTTTGACCCCACGGGGTGAGATCTTGCGTGGAGCCCCAGATCGAGGGAGATTATCAGTGGTCTTGTATGTCTTCCATTTCCTAATAATTGCTCCCACAGTTGATTTCTTCAAACCAAGCTGCTTACCTATTGCAGATTCAGTCTTCCCAGCCTGGTGCAGGTCTACAATTTTGTTTCTGGTGTCCTTTGACAGCTCTTTGGTCTTGGCCATAGTGGAGTTTGGAGTGTGACTGTTTGAGGTTGTGGACAGGTGTCTTTTATACTGATAACTAGTTCAAACAGGTGCCATTAATACAGGTAACGAGTGGAGGACAGAGGAGCCTCTTAAAGAAGAAGTTACAGGTCTGTGAGAGCCAGAAATCTTGATTGTTTGTAGGTGACCAAATACTTATTTTCCACCATAATTTGCAAATAAATTCATTAAAAATCCTACAATGTGATTTTCTGGATTTTTTCTCTCTCAATTTGTCTGTCATAGTTTATGTGTACCTATGATGAAAATTACAGGTCTCTCATCTTTTTAAGTGGGAGAACATGCACAATTGGTGGCTGACTAAATACTTTTTCCCCCCACTGTATATACTGTAGGTCTAGTTCTACAACAGACACATTTCAAAGAGACATACTGACCCAGCCTGCAAAAACCTCTACATATAGCATCAATAACCCATGGATTGTGTCATTTTCAGTCATATCCTCACCTTTATTCTCTTTAGCAACCAATGCATGAGTCCTTGCTGAGCTGCTTCTGTGCACAGGCCAGGCCTGAACTCTGCCATGTTCTCAATGATGGCTGATGGAGAGAGACGGGAGAGAAGAGAGGCGAATATGAGACTTTCAGATTCTGACAGCACCTCGCCCGAGAAGTATAGAGGTCTCAGATTCCTTTGCTAATATTTGCAACATAAAGCCGTCTGAGACACCTGATATCTCAATCAGCCAGGAGAAGGTCGGCAAAACCCCAGCAGAGAAGGAGAGAGAGAAGCAAAGAGAGAGACGGAGAGAGTGATGGAGAGAGGGGGGACAGAGAGAGCCGACAGAAGGACAATGAGAAGGAGAAATAGAGAGGCCTGCTGGAGGAGAGGGAAGCCTTTATCACTAATTCCAGCTGAGCAGACAGCAGACACCATCCTGGAGGACATGAGCCTCTGAGCCCCAACCAGGAAGCAGACAAAAGGCTTATTCAAGCCTGGAGAGCTGCCTTGATAAGACACCATCAGAACACTAGGAGCACTGAGCCCAAATTTAATGATTCAATAATCTGAATGTGTTTCTTCTATGTGAATAGAGTGGAGAGCATCCCACTGATTCACATTCCATTAGGACATGATATGACAAATATATTAGCAGAATATGGGCTACAACTGCTCCACGGCAGCATTTAAATAACCCCATATTTTGTCCAATCATTGTGCAGTGGGTCTTACCTAACGTGTTGTAGACTCCATCTGCCTCCTCCTTCACCTGCTCATCCAGCCTCTCCATGTTCTGCACCAGAAGGGCCACAACCTGTCCCTCCAGCTACAGTTAGAGAAGAAGACAGGCTGTTTCATCACAGCATTATGGAATACTGTGTGGTGAGAGACACAACAATAAAGTGTCAGGCCTAATTTCAGTTGCTAACTTATATGACTTATAAGACCAGAGTGATTTGACCTTTGCTTCCATGGTCTTTCTAAATGTCAGCCGACATTATGATGGGGCACTCAACCTTTTCCTGAAAACCGCCAATGACTTTGCTGCTGTCAAAGGGAGTGCAAAGGGAGGGCTAAGGCTTCCACATGCTTTGTTTCGAACTGAACGAGTGTGCTCGCATACTCCCATAAAATACTTTAGCTTGAAAGACCAGAAAAAGCGGCAAAAGTACTGTTTGTCCATCTTGAGACACCATAGCCAGTATACACTTCCTCAAAATAGTCAGAATTAATCTAAGATTACTCAAGAAATCTGTCATTAATTTTGCCGTTTTTGCAGAGGAGATCTTAGTCGCGCAATTTTACATCTAAGATGTTTGGCGCAGTATTTCTCAAGTGAAAAAATTTGCATGAAAACAAGTAATCTATCGTTGAATGACAACAAACACTTAATTGAAGAATCCCTACTGTTGACCAATGACCGACGAAGGGGCGTAGACTTCGGCTCCGAACCTCGGCTTGCCTCAAGATTTTTTTTTTTTTTTTTTTAACGAACAGCCGAAAAACCCCTTGCCGAAGACCAAAACTAACAAAAACGTCACAAAATGTTGTCATAATATATGCACAAACTGTTTCGGATGGGAAGCATGCGGACGCCTTAAGACATACCATTTTCACTAAGGCAATGGACATTAGCTGGGATTGAATCTGCTTTTTATCTATTGAGTTTATAATTATCAATATGGTTGTGGATGGATGAGAAATAACACAAAATGGCAGATAACCATGCATTGATTGTTAACAAACAAAATGGACTCACCAAAGAGTCTATGAGTACTTCAGCCCCTTCCTCACTTTCATGAAGTGTGTCGATGTCCGTCAGCTCTTGTAACAAATCAACCACTGCAATGGCGATATGTAGGAGAGGCTAAGGATTTTTACAGTGGGAATCAATTGTATCAATATGTTCCCTTTTTTCCTGGGTTCAGTTTTGAATAATTAGTAGCCTTATTCAAGGTAAAATGCATAGAATAACATTTGTTGATGGTTTTTAACAAGTGCATGTAAATTGTAAATTAATTGAATTAAACAGTGAATGATGCTCAGTAAGCCATCTTTGAAGGAAAGGATATCTGTGTTCTCGTGGCTGAGTAAGCCCAGCAGGGAATGGACAGCATTGAGCTCCACCAAGAGGTGGTAGAGATCAGGCATGGTGGCGATGACATGCATCTCTTGGATGATATCGTTCAGATCCAGCTCTGTTTCCATGAACCTGAGCAGAGGCATAATAAAATATGTCATTATAGTAAAATAAGTCCACACTTGTTGAATGCAATGTCATGTAATTGAAGACTGCTGCAGATCGATTTACCCTTACAGTAGGCTTATACCTTTATAAAGACAAAAGCATTAATATTTCATGTATAACTAGGGCTGGCACAATCACCATATAAACGTGTAACCGACGGTTATGGATGAAGACCGTCATGAAAATAAAATAACCATCATAACCATTTTAGCAAAAGAGTCTTCGGTGCCTAGGCAACACCCCCCTCCCTGCAGCCTAGGTTGAAGATGACTAAGGGTGCGTTCGTAAATTCACTCTGGAGTGTCAGTGCGCTGAGAGTGCACTCTGGGCGTTCGTAAATTCAGAGCGTTGTCAGATTGTCTGTGCGTAAATTCAGTGCATTTCGCTCTCTGAGCATTCAGAGCGCACACTGGACGCTCTGGCCTAGGAGTAGGGTTGATCCAAGCGTTCTGACCTAACTGGCTAAAGTTGGCTAGCTTGCTAGCTACTTCCAAACACAAATGAGAGAACACCTCACTGACTATTTTACTCGGCCTAGTAGAGCTGGTTAGACTATTGTCCTGTTATCTAGAGCGTTAAGGACTGTAACTGTCCTGCTAGCAACAAATTAATTCAGTTTTTTTTTTTTACTGATACCTGTCAAATTCAAATGGGTGTTGTGCGTTCGTAAATTAATCAGTTATTCTGCACTCTGTCACACTGAAATGAGAGTGCTCTGAAATCGGAGTAGATAGCCAAAGTGAATTTACGAACGCACCCAAAGGTTAAGACAAGAGGATTCTAATATCCCACAACTATTTGCAGCAATGGGACAAGCTATGCTAGTTAGCAACGGCGCTGGTAGTTAGCAACGGCACTTGTCCCATGAATCTGTTTATTTTCTAAAAGTTTCCACAAGGAATCATAACTTGTCCTAACCTTTTATCTTCAACCTAGCCTACAGCAGCAGCACATGCAGTCAAGAGTGGAGGAGAATTTGTTTATATATATATATATATACATATACACATATACACACACACACACACACACACACACAGCTGCGGAAAAAATTAAGAGACCACTGAAAATGATCAGTTTCTCTGGTTTTACTATTTATAGGTATGTGTTTAGGTAAAAATAACATTTTTGTTTTATTCTATAAACTAATGACAACATTGCTCCCAAATTCCAAATAAAAATATTGTCATTTAGAGCATTTATTTGGTCAAAATAACAAAAAAGATGCAGTGTTGTCAGACCTCGAATAATGCAAAGGAAATAAGTTCATGTTCATTTTTAAACAACACAATAGTAATGTTTTAACTTAGGAAGAGTTCAGAAATCAATATTTGGTGGAATAACCCTGATTTTCAATCACAGCTTTCATGCGTCTTGGCATGCTCTCCACCAGTCTTTCACATTGATGTTGGGGGACTTTATGCCACTCCTGGCGCAAAAATTCAAGCAGCTCGGCTTTGTTTGATGGCTTGTGACCATCCATCTTCCTCTTGATCACATTTCAGAAGTTTTCAATGGGATTCAGGTCTGGAGATTGGGCTGGTCATGACAGGGTCTTGATCTGGTGGTCCTCCATCCACACCTTGATTGACCTGGCTGTGTGGCATGGCACATTGTCCTGCTGGAAAAAACAATCCTCAGAGTTGGGGAACAATGTCAGAGCAAAAGGAAGCAAGTTTTCTTCCAGGACAACCTTGTACGTGGCTTGATTCATGCGTCCTTCAAAAAGACAAATCTGCCCGATTCCAGCCTTGCTGAAGCACCCCCAGATCATCACCAATCCTCCCCCAAATTTCACAGTGGGTGCAAGACACTGTGGCTTGTAGGCCTCTCCAGGTCTCCGTCTAACCATTAGATGACCAGGTGTTGGGCAAAGCTGAAAATTGGACTCATCAGAGAAGATGACCTTACTCCAGTCCTCTACGGTCCAATCCTTATGGTCTTTTGCAAACCTCAGCCTGGCTCTTCTTTGCTTCTCATTGATGAAGGGCTTTTTTCTAGCTTTGCACGACTTCAGCCCTGCCCCTAGGAGCCTGTTTCGAACAGTCCTCGCCATGCACTTCACCCCAGCTGCCGTTTGCCATTCTTTTTGTAGGTCAATTGATGTCATCCTACGGTTGTTGAGTGACATTCGAATGAGTTGGCGGTCATCCCGGTCAGTAGAGTCGTTTTCGCCCTCTGCCGGTCTGCTGCTTGACCTTGTTCTTATGAACCGCCTTCTTTGAAATTTTAAGGATGTAAGCAACCTGACGCTCACTGTATTCCTCTGCCAGTAAAGCCAGAATTGCACCCTTCTTTTCCTCACTCAAAACTTTCCTTTCCAACTTTTTGGCATGTTCAATAGTAAATGTTTTATTCATATTACTTTTGAGGTACTATTAGTACAGTTTTTGCCATCCAGCTGGTCCTATTGCAAGAGGATAGTGATGACCACAGTAGTTGTTTTTATACTTTTCCTCATTAAATAAGATTTGGTTCATGTGATCACCTAATCAGTACCTAATTCAGTAGAATGAGGTGTGCCTGTGTTGGAATTCAACAGACACTGGAATGGAAGTCATACATGTATAGTTGGTGATTTAAAAAACATTTGCAGTGGTCTCTAAATTTTTTCCACAGCTGTATATATATATATATATATATATATATATATTGTGATGTCACGAGAGGCTACACAGCTTTCAGCGGGATTGCTCAAGTAGTGCAAGGAGACCAGGTTCAACCAAAACAAGGATTTTATTAAAGGTCTTGGGAAACTAACGAAAGTATAACACAATTCTGTTCTCTGGTGGCTCTTTAAGGGTTAACAGTTCAGGGATGTCTCTTCCACATCCAAAATCATAACTCTCCCTCGCTCAAATAACGTTTCCCCAGTCTTACTGTATTCCACGTTGCAGCTAGTGGCCAACCCAGCAAAACGTCCTTCCAAATGTCCCACACGTATTTCCACAGGTGCATATATCCAAAGGTGAGTATTTCCCAAAGGTAAGTATCTCCAAATCCTTATATTCCTCATGGAAGTGGACGTGCAGCACTCTTGTCCTCCAGAGAGCCCAGCTTGGAGACCGTGTCTCTTCCCTTCAACAAACCTTCAGCTCATCACCTCCTGATTGGTTTCAGCTGCGTGGGAAGATTGGCCATAGAGGGTTGGAGTTCCCGACCATACCAGCAGATGGAGCCATAGCTGTCTGGGTTTGCAGCCATCTCAGGGGATGTAACGTCCCTCCAGGACACAGCCTCTCGTGACATCACACATCCCCCTCCTCGGGACCGACGTCCTCGTCGGGTAAAGGCAGCGAAGAAGGCATCACGCCGGGAGAGGGCGTCCGCATTGCCGTGGTGCTTGCCAGCCCTGTGGACAACAGAAAAGTTAAACGGTTGCAAGCTCAAAAACCATCTGGTTACTCTACTGTTTGATTCCTTGTTCTTGGCCATCCACTGCAGAGGGGCGTGATCAGATACCACCATGAAACGTCGGCCCAGGAGATAGAACCGAAGGGACTCTAGGGCCCAGACTACAGCCAGACATTCTTTCTCCACCGTTGAATAGTTCTTCTCTCTTGGAAGTAACTTTCTGCTTAGGTAGAGAATGGGATGTTCTTCACCGTCATGTGCCTGGGTGAGGACAGCACCCAGACCCACCTCCGAAGCATCCGCTTGGACAATGAATTCCTTCTTGAAGTCTGGTGCCACCAGGATCGGACTGGAGCAGAGTGCTCGCTTCAGGTTGAGGAAAGCCGCCTCCGCCGCAGGGTTCCACTTCACCATTCGTGAGTGGCGTTTGGTCGTCAGCTCCGTCAACGGTGCAGCTATGGTAGCAAAATCTGCAATAAAGCGTCTATAGTAGCCAGCGAGGCCCAAAAATGACCTTACTTGCTTCTTGTTGATGGGCTGCGGCCAGTCCTGTATGGCCCGCAGTTTGGCTTCCTGTGGTTTGACCAACCCCCGCCCAATGGTGTACCCCAGGTAGTTTGTCTCACTGAAGGCCACCTTGCACTTCTTCGGGTTTGCCGTGAGCCCTGCTTCCCTGAGCGAATCCAGCACCGCTTGTACCCGGGGTAGGTGGCTGGCCCAATCCTGACTTTGTATAACAACATCATCCAAATACGCCGCTGCGTACTCTTGTGGGGCGCAAGGACTCGATCCATCAGGCGTTGGAACGTGGCAGGTGCCCCGTGGAGACCAAACGGAAGTCGGGTATACTGGTAGAGCCCCTCCCGGGGGTGGCAAAGGCTGTCTTCTCCTTAGACGCCGGGGTCAAGGGCACCTGCCAGTAGCCTTTTGTGAGATCAAGAGTGGTTAGGAAACGAGCATGCCCCAAGGAGTCTATTAAATCATCGACACGAGGCATTGGGTATGCATCAAATTCAGACACTTCATTCAACTTTCGATAGTCATTACAAAATCGTACTGAACCGTCTGGCTTGGGAACTAGTACGATGGGACTTGCCCAGGCACTGTGGGACTCTTCGATTACTCCCAACTCCCGCATCTTCCTTACCTCCTTCTGTATAACCACTTTACGAGCCTCTGGCACGCGGTACGGGCGCTGGTTTACCGTTCGGCCAGGCATGGTGCGGATCTCATGTTGGACCACCTCTGTGTGACCGGGAAGGGAGGAGAAGACATCCTGGTTCTGCTCCACGAGTTCCAGGGCCATCTGTCGTTGATGTGGGGACAGATTTGGACCCAGCTGAACCTCTTCTCGCGCCGGTTCCTGGGTCTCTGTGGGGGGTAGAGAGCTGAACAGCGCCTCTCTGGCGTGCCACTTCTTTAAAAGGTTAACATGATAAATCTGCTCAGTTTTCCTTTTATCTGGTTGCCTCACCTTGTAGTTTACTTCTCCCATGCGTTCAATGACCTCATATGGTCCTTGCCAGGTTGCCAGGAATTTGCACTCAACGGTTGGCACCAGGACCAGCACTCTGTCCCCCGGCTTAAACTCCCTGGGTTGAGCAGATCTGTTGTAGGAGGCTTGCTGTTGCCGCTGACTGGCCTCCAGGTGTTCCCGCATCATGGGATAGATGGCCTTCATTCTCTCCCCTCATAGCCCCTACATGGTCGATCAGTGTCCGCTGTTGGCATGGCTGCTCCTCCCAGGCCTCCTTGGCGATGTCGAGCAGTCCTCTGGGTCTGTAGGAAAGCAAGAGCTCAAAGGGTGAAAAACCAGTAGAAGACTGAGGTACCTCTCTCACCGCAAATAATATGTATGGTAACAGCTGATCCCAGTTGCGCCCATCTTCCCCCTACCGCTTTCCGCAGCATGGATTTTAGTGTTTTGTTAAAAGCGTTCGACTAGGCCATCTGTCTGGGGGTGGTAGACCGAGGTTCTCAGCTGTTTGATTTTCAGTAAAGCACAGAGTTCTTTCATCACCCTGGACATGAATGGAGTCCCTTGGTCCGTCAATATCTCTTTTGGGATTCCCAGACTAGTTGAGAGACGGAACAGCTCCTTGGCGATTTGTCTGGATGTAGCCTTCCTCAGCGGAATGGCCTCCGGGTACCGGGACGCATAGTCCAGAATGACCAGAATGTATTGATGTCCCCTGGCACTTTTCGGTAAGGGCCCGACTATGTCTAATCCAATCCTCTCAAAAGGAGTTTCGATAATGGGCAAGGGAATGAGCGGGTTTCTATATGTGGGCTTTGGCGCAACCTGCTGACACTCAGGGCAACTACGGCAGTAGTTCTCTATCTCTTTGTGTACTCCTGGCCAAAAGAAACGTTGCATGATTCTTTCCTTAGTCTTCTCTACCCCCAAGTGGGCCCCTAAGCGGGTGTGTGTGGGCTAGGTTGAGTACTGTGGCCCGATAGGGCTGTGGCACGAGGAGCTGTTCATGCACTTCCTCATTTTTCTTGACTATCTGATATACTAACCCCCGGTTTACTGCGAAATGGGGGTAAGTAGGGGGTTGTCTTATCACCTAACACTACACCTTCTAATACCTGCACATTTCTTAAGGCATTTGCAAGAGTAGGATCTTGTAATTGAGCCGTACCATACTGGCCTGTGAGAGGGGGAAGCTCTTGGGTGCCTGGGACGTCTTCTTCACTGGAGAACGGAGCACTTTCCTGGGCTGCGTTCTCTTCTCCCGTATCCGGACCAGTCTCGGTGTCGGTCTGGGCACCTGCCATCCCTATCAGAGCCCGGGCGGGAGTGAGTAACTCGGAGGATTGCACCGGAGCCTTCCCAGGATGAGTCTTGCCTCTCCGTTTCCGAGGTACTCGGGTTATCCTCTCCTGAGACTCTCTCCAGAGTGGGTAAAAGGCTGGGCAGTCTCGTCCAATTAGGACAGGGACGGGGAGGGAATCAACCACCCCCGCCGTCGTGTGTATGGTTCCCCGTGTGCTGGTCATTGTAAGTTCAGTAATGGGGTATTCTCTGGTGTCCCCATGGACACAGGAAACTGGGAGGACTTTCCCCGGGGTCAGACACGTTGGGCCCACCAAATCCTTACGCACCAGGGTGGCCCGGCTACCAGAATCCAGTAAGGCCTCCACATCATGGTGATTCACAGTTACCGGGCAGGTGGGGGGTCGATCTGGGCCGCCATCTACGACTCCCAAGAGCGAGGCAAACGATGTGTGGGTGCTGAGCTGGAGGACTCCGCAGTGGGCATAGGTTCATCGGCTGGTTTCCCACACTGCCAGGAGATATGTCCCATCTCCCCACACCGGTAACACTGTCGAGGTTCCCCATCCTGGTGTACTCTTCTTGGACCCGCCTGGTTTCTGGCTCCCCCTGGAGCCGGGATAAGTCCTGACGCGGCGGGGTTCGAAACCTTGGGGTCCTTTGGACGGGTTTTCCCCATTTGTGGTGGGGCCGCACTCCTGGGGTCTTTTCGGGAAGCATTCAGCATCTCCGCTGTGGCCTGGTACTTTTCCACAGCTTCCACGGTCAGATCAGCCGTGGTCAAGGCCTGTTGACTGATGAACCGTTTTGCCTCATAAGGCAGGGCGCGTAGGTACCGATCCACCACAACGGCCTCCACCACCGCCGCTGCTGTATTCCTCTGCGGATCCAGCCATTTCCTTGCGATTCGGACAAGTTCATGCATCTGCGCCCGAGGAGGTTGGTCTGGTTGGAAGGTCCAACTGTGAAAGCGCTGGGCCATACCAAACTTTGTGAGTCCATATCTGCTGAGGATCTCAGACTTCAGGGCATCATAGTCAGTAACCTGGTCAGGGCCCAGGTCCCGGACAGCATTCAGCGCTTCCCGGTTAGAAAGGGGGCTAACAGACCAACCCACTGTTGCTTGGGCCAGGCTTCCCTAGTGGCCGTGGCCTCAAATGCATGCAGGTATGCCTCAATGTCATCGGTAGCTCCCATCTTAGATATAAAGTCACTTGCCTTTATTGGGCGGGTATTTTGGACCACCCTCTGTCTCTGCAACTGCAATTCCTCTGCCTTCAGAAGGTTGGCTTTCTTTTGCTCCTCCAAGAGAGCCACGTTTGCTTGCATCTGGGCTTGCTGGCCAGCAACAAGGGCTTTCAATATGTCCTCCATTTCAGTCGGCGGGGAGCCTACGGCCAACTTGGAAAACTGGGTGATCAAACCTTCGGTATCCTCCTCTGACATGCACTATTAACGCTTGAGCGTGCCCGTATTCTCCACCATCTGTGAAGTCACGAGAGGCTACACAGCTTTCAGCGGGATTGCTCAAGTAGTGCAAGGAGACCAGGTTCAACCAAAACAAGGATTTTATTAAAGGTCTTGGGAAACTAACGAAAGTATAACACAATTCTGTTCTCTGGTGGCTCTTTAAGGGTTAACAGTTCAGGGATGTCTCTTCCACATCCAAAATCATAACTCTCCCTCGCTCAAATAACGTTTCCCCAGTCTTACTGTATTCCACGTTGCAGCTAGTGGCCAACCCAGCAAAACGTCCTTCCAAATGTCCCACACGTATTTCCACAGGTGCATATATCCAAAGGTGAGTATTTCCCAAAGGTAAGTATCTCCAAATCCTTATATTCCTCATGGAAGTGGACGTGCAGCACTCTTGTCCTCCAGAGAGCCCAGCTTGGAGACCGTGTCTCTTCCCTTCAACAAACCTTCAGCTCATCACCTCCTGATTGGTTTCAGCTGCGTGGGAAGATTGGCCATAGAGGGTTGGAGTTCCCGACCATACCAGCAGATGGAGCCATAGCTGTCTGGGTTTGCAGCCATCTCAGGGGGTTGTAACGTCCCTCCAGGACACAGCCTCTCGTGACATCACAATATATATACACACACACACATATACATACAGTGGGGAGAACAAGTATTTGATACACTGCCGATTTGCAGGTTTTCCTACTTACAAAGCATGTAGAGGTCTGTAATTTTTATCATAGATACACTTACAACTGTGAGAGACGGAATCTAAAACAAAAATCCAGAAAATCACATTGTATGATTTTTAAGTAATTAATTTGCATTTTATTGCATGACATAAGTATTTGCTACATCAGAAAAGCAGAACTTAATATTTGGTACAGAAACCTTTGTTTGCAATTACAGAGATCATACGTTTCCTGTAGGTCTTGACGAGGTTTGCACACACTGCAGCAGGGATTTTGGCCCACTCCTCCATACAGACCTTCTCCAGATCCTTCAGGTTTCGGGGCTGTCGCTGGGCAATACGGACTTTCAGCTCCCTCCAAAGATTTTCTATTGGGTTCAGGTCTGGAGACTGGCTAGGCCACTCCAGGACCTTGAGATGCTTCTTACGGAGCCACTCCTTAGTTGCCCTGGCTGTGTGTTTCGGGTCGTTGTCATGCTGGAAGACCCAGCCACGACCCATCTTCAATGCTTTTACTGAGGGAAGGAGATTTTTATAATAATAATATGCCATTTAGCAGACCAAGATCTCGCGATACATGGCCCCATCCATTCTCCCCTCAATACGGTGCAGTCGTCCTGTCCCCTTTGCAGAAAAGCATCCCCAAAGAATGATGTTTCCACCTCCATGCTTCACGGTTGGGATGGTGTTCTTGAGGTTGTACTCATCCTTCTTCTTCCTCCAAACACGGCGAGTGGAGTTTAGACCAAAAAGCTATATTTTTGTCTCATCAGACCACATGACCTTCTCCCATTCCTCCTCTGGATCATCCAGATGGTCATTGGCAAACTTCAGACGGGCCTGGACATGCGCTGGCTTGAGCAGGGGGACCTTGCGTGCGCTGCAGGATTTTAATCAATGACTGCGTAGTGTGTTACTAATGGTTTTCTTTGAGACTGTGGTCCCAGCTCTCTTCAGGTCATTGACCAGGTCCTGCCGTGTAGTTCTGGGCTGATCCCACACCTTCCTCATGATCATTGATGCCCCACGAGGTGAGATCTTGCATGGAGCCCCAGACCGAGGGTGATTGACCGTCATCTTGAACTTCTTCCATTTTCTAATAATTGCGCCAACAGTTGTTGCCTTCTCACCAAGCTGCTTGCCTATTGTCCTGTAGCCCATCCCAGCCTTGTGCAGGTCTACAATTTTATCCCTGATGTCCTTACACAGCTCTCTGGTCTTGGCCATTGTGGAGAAGTTGGAGTCTGTTTGATTGAGTGTGTGGACAGGTGTCTTTTATACAGGTAACGAGTTCAAACAGGTGCAGTTAATACAGGTAATGAGTGGAGAACAGGAGGGCTTCTTAAAGAAAAACTAACAGGTCTGTGAGAGCTGGAATTCTTACTGGTTGGTAGGTGATCAAATACTTACAGTGAGGGAAAAAAGTATTTGATCCCATGCTGATTTTGTACGTTTGCCAACTGGAAAAAGAAATGATACGTCTATAATTTTAATGGTAGGTTTATTTGAACAGTGAGAGACAGAATAACAACAAAAAACAGAAAAATACGCATGTCAAAAATGTTATAAATTCATTTGCATTTTAATGAGGGAAATAAGTATTTGACCCCTCTGCAAAACATGACTTAGTACTTGGTGGCAAAACCCTTGTTGGCAATCACAGAGGTCAGACGTTCTTGTAGTTGGCCACCAGGTTTGCACTCATCTCAGGAGGGATTTTGTCCCACTCCTCTTTGCAGATCTTCTCCAAGTCATTAAGGTTGAGGCTGACGTTTGGCAACTCGAACCTTCAGCTCCCTCCACAGATTTTCTATGGGATTAAGGTCTGGAGACTGGCTAGGCCACTCCAGGACCTTAATGTGCTTCTTCTTGAGCCACTCCTTTGTTGCCTTGGCCGTGTGTTTTGGGTCATCGTCATGCTGGAATACCCATCCAAGACCCATTTTCAATGCCCTGGCTGAGGGAAGGAGGTTCTCACCCAAGATTTGACGGTACATGGCCCCGTCCATCGTCCCTTTGATGCGGTGAAGTTGTCCTGTCCCCTTAGCAGAAAAACACCCCCAAAGCATAATGTTTCCACCTCCATGTTTGACGGTGGGGATGGTGTTCTTGGGGTCATAGGCAGCATTCCTCCTCCTCCAAACACGGCGAGTTGAGTTGATGCCAAAGAGCTCGATTTTGGTCTCATCTGACCACAACACTTTCACCTAGTTCTCCTCTGAATCATTCAGATGTTCATTGGCAAACTTCAGACGGCCCTGTATATGTGCTTTCTTGAGCAGGGTGACCTTGCGGGCGCTGCAGGATTTCAGTCCTTCACGGCGTAGTGTTTTACCAATTGTTTTCTTGGTGACTATGGTCCCAGCTGCCTTGAGATCATTGACAAGATCCTCCCGTGTAGTTCTGGGCTGATTCCTCACCGTTCTCATGATCATTGCAACTCCACGAGGTGAGATCTTGCATGGAGCCCCAGGCTGAGGGAGATTGACAGTTATTTTGTTTCTTCCATTTGCGAATAATCGCACCAACTGTTGTCACCTTCTCACCAAGCTACTTGGCGATGGTCTTGTAGCCCATTCCAGCCTTGTGTAGGTCTACAATCTTGTCCCTGACATCCTTGGAGAGCTCTTTGGTATTGGCCATGGTGGAGAGTTTGGAATCTGATTGATTGATTGCTTCTGTGGACAGGTGTCTTTTATACAGGTAACAAACTGAGATTAGGAGCACTCCCTTTAAGAGTGTGCTCCTAATCTCAGCTCGTTACCTGTATAAAAGACACCTGGGAGCCAGAAATCTTTCTGATTGAGAGGGGGTCAAATACTTATTTCCCTCATTAAAATGCAAATCAATTTATTATATTTTTGACATGCGTTTTTCTGGATTTTTTTGTTGTTATTCTGTCTCTCACAGTTCAAATAAACCTACCATTAAAATGATAGACTGATCATTTCTTTGTCAGTGGGCAAACATACAAAATCAGCAGGGGATCAAATACTTTTTTCCCTCACTGTATGTCATGCAATAAAATGCAAATTAATTACTTAAAAATCATACAATGTGATTTTCTGGATTTTTGTTTTAGATTCCGTCTCTCACAGTTGAAGTGTACCTATGATAAAAATTACAGACATCTACATGCTTTGTAAGTAGGAAAACCTGCAAAATCGGCAGTGTATCAAATACTTGTTCTCCCCACTGTATATATATATACACATACATACATACATACATACATACATACACACACACACACAGTACCAGTCAAAAGTTTGGACACACCTACTCATTCAAGGGTTTTTCTATAGTTGTACTATTTTCTACATTGTAGAATAATAGTGAAGACATCAAAACTATGAAATAACACATATGGAAACATGTAGAAACCAAAAAAGTGTTAAACAAATCAAAATATATTTTATATTCTTTAAAGTAGCCACCCTTTGCCTTGCTGACAGTTTTGCACACTCTTGACATTCTCTCAACCAGCTTCACCTGGAATGCTTTACCAACAGTCTTGAAGGAGTTACCACATATGCTGAGCTGCTTTTCCTTCACTCTGCGGTCAAACTCATCCCAAACCATCTCAATTGGGTTGAGGTAAGGTGATTGTGGAGGCCAGGTCATCTGATGCAGCACTCCATCACTCTACTTCTTGGTCAAATCGCCCTGACACAGCCTGGAGGTGTATTGGGTCATTGTCCTGTTGAAAATCAAATGATAGTCCCACCAAGCGCAAACCAGATGGGATGGCGTATCGCTGCAGAATGCTGTGTGCCTTGAATTCTAAATAAATCACAGACAGTATCACCAGCAAAACACCCCCACAACGCCTCTACCATGCTTCACGGTGGGCACCACACATGCAGAGATAATCCGTTCACCTACTCTTGCGTCTCACAAAGACACGGCGGTTGGAACCAAAAATCACAAATTTGGACTCATCAGACCAAAGGACAGATTTCCACCGGTCTCATGTCAATTGCTTGTGTTTTTTGGCCCAAGCAAGTCTCTTCTTCTTATTGGTGTCCTTTAGTAGTGGTTTCTTGGCAGCAATTTGACCATGAAATCCTGATTCACACAGTCTCGTCTGAACAGTTGATGTTGAGATGTGTCTGTTACTTGAACTCTGTGAAGCATTTATTTGGGCTGCAATCTGAGGTGCAGTTAACACTAATGAATTTATCCTCTGCAGCAGAGGTAACTCTGGGTCTTCCTTTCCTGTGGTGGTCCTCATGAGAGCCAGTTTCTTCATAGCGCTTGATGGTTTTTGCGACTTCACTTGAAGAAACTTTCAAAGTTCTTGACATTTTCCGGATTGACTGACCTTCATGTCTTAAAGTAATGATGGACTGTCGTTTCTCTTTGCTTATTTGAGCTGTTCTTGCCATAATATGGACTTCGTCTTTTACCAAATAGGGCTATCTTCTGTATACCACCCCTACCTTGTCACAGCACAACTGATTGGCTCAAACGCATTAAGGAAAGAAATTCCACAAATGAACTTTTAACAAGGCACACCTGTTAATTGAAATGCATTCCAGGTGCAGAAGAAACTGGCTCTCATTAGGACCACCACAGGAAAGGAAGACCCAGAGTTACCTCTGCTGCAGAGGATAAGTTCATTAGTGTTAACTGCACCTCAGATTGCAGCCCAAATAAATGCTTCACAGAGTTCAAGTAACAGACATCTCAACATCAACTGTTCAGACGAGACTGTGTGAATCAGGCTTTCATGGTCAAATTGCTGCAAAGAAACCACTACTAAAGGACACCAATAAGAAGAAGAGACTTGCTTGGGCCAAAAAACACAAGCAATTGACATGAGACCGGTGGAAATCTGTCCTTTGGTCTGATGAGTCCAAATTTGTGATTTTTGGTTCCAACCGCCGTGTCTTTGTGAGACGCAGAGTAGGTGAACGGATGATCTCTGCATGTGTGGTGCCCACCGTGAAGCATGGTAGAGGAGTTGTGGGGGTGTTTTGCTGGTGATACTGTCTGTGATTTATTTAGAATTCAAGGCACACTTAACCAGCATGTCTACCACAGCATTCTGCAGCGATACGCCATCCCATCTGGTTTGCGCTTGGTGGGACTATCATTTGTTTTTCAACAGGACAATGACCCAATACACCTCCAGGCTGTGTAAGGGCTATTTGACCAAGAAGGAGAGTGATGGAGTGCTGCATCAGATGACCTGGCCTCCACAATCACCTGACCTCAACCCAATTGAGATGGTTTGGGATGAATTTGACCGCAGAGTGAAGGAAAAGCAGCTAACAAGTGCTCAGCATATGTGGGAACTCCTTCAAGACTGTTGGAAAAGCATTCCAGGTGAAGCTGGTTGAGAGAATGCCAAGAGTGTGCAAAGCTGTCATCAAGGCAAAGGGTGGCTACTTTGAAGAATATAAAATATATTTTGATTTGTTTAACACTTTTTTGGTTTCTACATGATTCCATGTGTTATTTTATAATTTTGATGTCTTCACTATTATTCTACAATGTAGAAAATTTTAAAAATAAAGAAAAACCCTGGAATGAGTAGGTGTGTCCAAACATTTGACTAGTACTGTATATATAATAATAATAGCTATTAGAATGGTTATTATGATGACCGCGGTCATTTGGCTGACCAATTACCGACATCCAAAGTTCCATGACCGTCACAGCCCTATGTATAAATGTCCCTCTCATAAACTCACCTCCCCGGGGTGTCTGGGAACTTTATCCTCAGCTCTTGGTTTTTGTAGGACCTTTTTTCAAAGGTCAGGATCATTTTCTTCACCGAACTCTCATCCACTGGTTCACCCTGAAAACAGAGTGCCCTCTTGTGAAAAGTGTTACCAAGACAAAAAAAATTATTTTAGGAACAAGATCAGCGCATTTAACTCTGCATGCATGCTTTATCATGTCAGTAAAACTTTCCCCACCTCTTGGTCGTCTGCATCCTCATCGTCATCCATGAGTTTCTCCAGTATCCTCTTCCTGTCACCACTCGGGTCCTCACTGTCATCTCTCTCCAGGTGTCTGGCCAGTTCTCTGCCAACCTTCTTGCTTCTGGGGTCATCAACATCATCATCATCCCCAGCCCGTAGACGCTTTGCCCCCCTATCAGGCTACAATGAAGATAACACCATGTTAAGCAGGTACATCAAAACAGGGAGGTCAAGTCATAAGGCTTTGCAATGTATCTAAGCAAAAAGTAAACAATGGAGCAAATGCATTAATCTTTACATGCAAATAGCACTTGATTTTCTTTGATATACACTACCTGGCCAAAAGTATGTTGACACCCCTTCAAATTAGTGGATTCCACACCCGTTGCTGACAGGTGTATAAAATTGAGCACACCGCCATGCAATCTCCATAGACAAACATTGGCAGAAGAATGGCCTTACTGAAGAGCTGTGACTTTCAACATGGCACCATAATAGGATGCCACCTTTCCAACAAGTCAGTTCGTCAAATTTCTGCCCTGATAGAGCTGCCCCGGTCAACTGTAAGTGCTGTTACTGTGAAGTGGAAACGTCTAGGAGCAACAACGGCTCAGCCGCGAAGTGGTCAGCTACACAAGCTCACAGAACGGAACCGCAGAGTTCTGAAGCGCGTTCTGGAGCAGTGGAAACGCGTTCTCTGGAGTGATGAATCGCGCTTCACCATCTGGCAGTCCGACGGACGAATCTGGGTTTGGCGGATGCCGGGAGAACGCTACCTGCCCCAATGCATAGTGCCAACTGTAAAGTTTGGTGTAGGAGGAATAATGGTCTGGGGCTGTTTTTCATGGTTCGGGCTAGGTTCCTTAGTTCCAGTGAAGGAAAATCTTAACGCTCCAGCATACAATGACATTCTAGACGATTGTGCTTCCAACTTTGTGGCAACAGTTTGGGGAAGGCCCTTTCCTGTTTTAGCATGACAATGCCATGTGCATAAAGAAATGGTTTGTCGAGATTGGTGTGGAAGAACGTGACAGGCCTGCACAGAGCCCTGACCTCAACCCCATCCAACACCTTTGGGATGAAATGGAACACCGACTGCGAGCCAGGCCTAATCGCCCAACACCAGTGCCCGACCTCACTAATGCTCTTGTGGCTGAATGGAAGCAAGTTCCCGCAGCAATGTTCCAACATCTAGTGGAAAGCCTTCCCAGAACAGTGGAGGCTGTTATAGCAGCGAATGGGGGGGACCAACTCCATATTAATGTCCATGATTTTGGAATGGGATTTTGGAATGTCCACATACTTTTGACCATGTAGTGTATCTTGTGCTCAAGAAATGACATTCCATGAAAGCAACATCACTTTAGATAGAACAAATAGCAAATCTCTTTGGCTGAGCTAGGCAAGAGTTTGCATCACAAGCTAGCTAACGTCAGTTAGTTAACGTTAGTTAGCTAAGTACGTTAGCTCACTAACGTAACGTTAGGGTCTTGTTAACGTTAGTTCGTGATGTGCTAGCTAGCTAGGCTAACTTGACATCAGATAGCCAACTCTCTTTCATTTGTCACAACACTAACTAGCTTAGCGAACTTGGTTTATTTGCTAACTACCCATCATGTTAGCCAGTTAGCTAGCAATGTAGGGCTATGGTCAAAGACGGCGTTTACAGCACGTTTATTCTGCTAGCTAGCTCCGGTAAATTAGCTAGCTGGCTAACAGTTGCAGCAAACACTAAGGATATGTCTAACTAGCTAATTACCTGATAATTCAGTAGCTCGCCTACGTCCATGACGAAATGTTAAGTTTTGGGCAAACGTTACAGTTATCCACAATGAATACTGGCTATGTTAGCCTAGCAATGTCCCGCTACAAACTTAAAACACAAATGTTACCGTAAAGCACTTCGTTGTCGTAATATTCTGAAGAGGAGACTTGCTTTGGAGAACCGTGATGGGGACTTGAAATTCTAAGGTCCTTAGCCGTAGGTCTCCATAAATTAAGAGGCAACACGTTTTCCTGTTTACTTTACAAGTTCCACAGATACCATAGAGTGACATTTAATTTAAATTTATTGTTATACGATAATTATGCAGGTGGTAACTTTTACAGGGCTTTTTATTTTATTTTCATGATTTGTTTCCTGCACCATATCTGCAGTTTACAGCATTGTAATTACATCATCATAATACTGTTATTAATTTAAAAAGAATTACAGAGCAACTATGGCATGATGCAACATATGCACACACACACACAGTAACACACAAATACATGTACACACTCTATACAGCCTTGAAAGTCCTCTAACAGAGTTTTCACAAGTGTCTGTAAAAAAAATAAAAGAGAAATAAAGATTCAGCGCAAGGCTGCATGTGAGACAAGCAGAAAAACACCTTTTCAATCTGGATCATTCAGTATTTATGAGTGTTGTCTGGCGGGGGCCTCCATGTTGTCACCCTTCACTGTGACCAGCGATCTGTGACAGTAGTGCAATAGCAACAACATCCAAACAGGAGGCCATTGTAAACCAGTCAAGCTTGCGATGCTAGGGAAAAGGGGAAAAAGGGAAAAGAGAGGAGACGGGCAGTAAAATTCTAAGTTAGAAACATAAGCACTTTGGCAAGGCAAAATATGCACACTTCATGACGCTGTTATAATATGGTTGTTCTTACCAATCCAGTGAAGATAACCCTACTGTATAAAAGCCAAGCAGGGTGTTGATAAACAGGTGTTGATAACCAAAGAAGGAGAAAAATGTGAGTGGCTATGGTCACCGGTCAGCAGGGTCTCCAAAACCCCCTGCTATGTAAGTAATTAAAATCTGTCTTACCTCACATGCTGTGTTTGAGATGGAAAATATACCATAAGGGCTCCAATAAACACTTCTGGAGGTGACATCTCTCATAACCTTGGCAGCCGTGAATGATGAGCAGTGTGTGGTAATGCTAAATTTAATGTAGGCTTTTTCCATTTCAAGGAGTCCACAATTGTTATTTTAATGTTCTCCATGGCTATATAACTCTGTCCTGTCTGGGTGTTTTGCTTGGGTGAAACTTTCCTGTGAAGACATAAGAGAACATTGTTACTGTTCTTATAAAGACTTAAAGTTGGAGGAAGAACCCAGTTGATTAATGGTACTGCATTACAAACCATGCCCAAGGCACTTAGAAAGAAACCGTTGAAACATCTATTAAACCTGTAAAATTAATGTTTGGCTGAAAATAATTATCCATATACTTAATTAACAAGGATTTTTATGGCCCTCTGGTTGTTGTAGTTTTTCTATTACCTCCCTCCTAAAGCAATAAAACAAGGCCAGCTGTGGTGCTATTAAAAACTCTCTATCCTCCTCCAGACTTATAACTTGATTAACTGCAGTCAACACCTTGTTTAATCTTTAATACACAGATACAACATCAACTAACTATTGTTTTAAAGACTTTAACCTGTTCCTTAACACAAAGATGGTCAAGGAAACCGTATAGAAAAGCCTATAACTGCACTTTATTATAGACTCAGTGAAAATCCAATTGCCACAAGCAGCACCACAGATACTGAGATGAGCGAGATGCAAGACTTCGCTCTCACACAGTCACACATCTGTGCATGTGCATGGGTTCGCTTCATGCTGTTACAGCGTGGGAGCCACAGGACCAAAACAGAGGAGAAGTTGAGCCTTGCGCTTCAATGCTCTTAGTTGATGCGGAAATTGACACACTATGATGTTTACTTTCTGTATCTACGTTATATCGCTGAGTCTTCCTTTAATCAACATAAGATGTGGTTACTGGTTACAGTTTCCTCCACTTTGTCCTTATGGCATTCAAATCAACATGCAGGAGCATATTCCTAATAGTGGCTCTGACAGCAATGTTAATCAACAACCATCTGCAAGGGGATCCCCTGACAGAAGGAAAGCCTTATCAGAATGTGATGTCTGCCTCAAAATTAATTCATATTCAGCTCCTCAGGATCCCAAATGAAATCAACCTGCACAACAAAGACATGACGCACATTGGATGTGAATAACAAGCACTGGTAGAGGAGGCTGGTGAGGGGAGGACGGTTCATAATCATGAATGGAATTAAGTGAATGGAATGGTATCAAACACATGGAAACCAGGTGTTTGATGTGTTTGAGACCATTCCATGAATTCTGTTCCAGCCAATATTAGCCCATCCTCCCCATTTAAAGTGCCACCAGCCACCACTGCAAGTGCTATATAGGAATATGTACCATTAGGGATGCATGCCTGAGGAGAGTCAGTGAAAGGCAGGTACTGTAAAACATAAAACAGGAGATGTCACAGATGACAGGGTTCCTCATGTCTGTCCAGCTGCAGTGCAGTCATCATTGTGAGCAATGACTTTCAAGGACCATTTGGCAAAAAGTAGTAACAAAAAAAAAGGTTTAATCAATCAACTCTTGTTTCCTCCTGCTGAACCCCAAAGCCACCATTAATCTCCCCTGTTCAACAGAATGAAATTAACTTGTACCATGATCCCTGAAGATGCTGGGCTTTTCACAGTGTCGGCTCACTGTGTTAATGACATCTCTTCCCCCCAATGTATTTGGGCTGTGTCGCTGGATCCTTTCCATTGAATTCCATCCGTTTCCTTTCATACAGAGCAATATAATTTCACACAAGCTGTGAGAGCTGATTACGCTAATCTGCGGAGGTCACCAATGATTGCATCACAGCAGAGCAGCTACAATGAGTGTGCCGGGCTCCACACTGTGACTTCATTATTTAACATCAGTTTGGCCCATGAGTCAGATGGTGCAATCAAATGAATTGCACAATTCATTCTGAGATATTTCCACCCCACACATGTTTCCCTCCCCAAAACAAGTGTTGTAGGCCTATACAGGTGTAGGATCTTAATTTGATAACTTTCCTACAATGTATTTGAGGTTTAAAAACGCTTCTGACGTTAGTAATTTCCACTTTCAAATTTCAGACTTGATTTTTCCCTCACAAAAAATATCAACCCCTACATTAATGTCTATTAATTATAATTCACTTAATAATTCACATTTCCTGTAGCTGCAGGATTATTTTCCTGCTGCAAACTGGCTCAAATTAAGATCCTACATCTGTACCTGTTAGCTTGTGACAGTATTCAGGGTGTGTCAATCGAGGGGTCAAGGGGTCTTAAACAGCAGGAAAAAAAGTGTATCAATGATACAGAATCAATAAATACAGATTATGACGAGACTAGAATTTGGCCTTGTGCGGAAATAGGTTTGTCAGCTGTACTGTAAATATACAGAGGTTGGATAGTTAAGTGGGGTGTATAGGGATGGTTTTTTTTCCTTAATATAACAATCTTAATCTGGAGCCTATGTTGAATGTAAGAATCTCCTTATCATCTCAGTGGTTGCAGAAAGGCTGAAATAAATCTACATTGAAAATAAATCAGCAAATTTGAATAAGTGAAACTTGCTGTCCATACACCCCATATGTTTTGATGTACATGGATGAATCGGAAGTGACAGATGCATGCTTGTGTGGTGCTTTCTAGATAAGGATAGACAAGCTTTTATCATCACCATACAAAAAAATTTTGCGACCCAGAGCAGGTTAGGACCTGTAGGATTCCTGTGTCTAACACAGCAGTGTTGGCTGGCTTGTGGCGTGGGAGAGAGAGAGAGAGAGAGAGAGAGAGAGAGAGAGAGAGAGAGAGAGAGAGAGAGAGAGAGAGAGAGAGAGAGAGAGAGAGAGAGAGAGAGAGAGAGAGAGAGAGAGAGAGAGAGAGAGAGAGAGAGAGAGAGAGAGAGAGAGAGAGAGAGAGAAACGGGTTGAGATAACACAGGCGAAAGCTAATGAATTTCATCTTGGAACGAATATGTTCCCGCTCAGCCCAGTCAAAGCTATTCGCTGCTCTGGCACCCCAATGGTGGAACAAGCTCCCCCACGACGCCTGGACAGCAGAGTCACTGACCACCTTCCGGAGACACTTGAAACCCTACCTCTTTAAGGAATACCTGGAATAGTATAAAGTAATCCTTCTACCCCCCATAAAAAAAAGTGGTTGTCCCACTGGCTATCATAAGTTGAATGCACCAATTTGTAAGTCGCTCTGGATAAGAGCGTCTGCTAAATGATGTAAATGTAAATGTTCACTGCGATTCTCCGGAGGCCTGTGCTTTGGCTGATTGCTAAAGGACCAGGTGCAGTGCTTGGGGCAGCCAATGTGCACACACACACACACACACACACACACACACTCACATACACAAATATTATCATCAGACAGAGACAGGCACCTAAAGACACATACAGTATACAAAAAATGTGTGCACAAAACATCTTAGAACCTCTTGCATAAAGTTACATACACACGCACACTTCAGTTTTGTGGCAAATCCTGCCTCCTTATATTGCCTCCACTCTTGCTGTGAGGTAATTTCAGGCACAAGTGACGCTTATAAATCACATTTTCATAGTCTTCAATATTTTCTATGAATACTTCACACAACTCCTATGATGAATACAAACCATTCAGGGACCGAGTGCCAGACATGAGATTAAGTCTGTATCGATTACTGCCTCTCAGAACCAGAACTTGCATACCTACATCTGCTGATGTAAAAAGGGCTTTATAATTAAATGTGATTGATTATAAATAAATGTGATCGATACCTCGCTATAACCTTTGATAGAGGGATACATACTGTACCATGCTTTGATAAAGCTTAAAGGTAGAGCAGCACCACAGATATTGAGATAAGCGAGATGCAAGACTTCGCTCTCACACGGTCTCATACAGTATCTGCGCATGTGCACGGGTTCCCTTCATGCTGTTCACAGCGTGGTAGCCAGGGCACCAAAAGAGAGGAGAAGTTGAGCCTCACGCTTCAACGCTCTTAGTGGTTGCGGAAATTGACCCACTATGCTGTTTAGCCTTCGAAAAGTATTCAGACCCCTAGACTTTTTCAACATTTTATTACGTTACAGCCTTACTCTAAAATTGATTAAATAAAAATAAAATAAAATAAATGTTTGCAAATGTATTAAAAATATAAAACAGAAATACCTTATTTACATAAGTATTCAGACCCTTTGCTATGAGACTTGAAATAGAGCTCAAGTGCATCCTGTTTCCATTGATCATGAGATGTTTCTACAACTTGACTGGAGTCCACCTGTGGTAAATTCAATTGATTGGAAATTATTTGGAAAGGCACACACGTGTATATAAAGTCCCACAGTTGACAGTGCATGTCAGAGCAAAAACCAAGCCATGAGGTCGAAGGAATTGTCCGTAGAGCTCCGAGACAGGATTGTATCGAGGCACAGATCTGGGGAATGGTACTAAAACATTTCTGCAGCATTGAAGGTCCCCAAGAACACAGTGGCCTCCATCATTCTTAAATGGAAGAAGTTTGGAACCACCAAGACTCTTCCTTGAGCTGGCCGCCCAGCCAAACTGAGCAATCGGGGGAGAAGGGCCTTGGTCAGGGAGGTGACCAAGAGCTCTAGAGTTCCTCTGTGGAGATGGGAGAAACTTCCAGAAGGACAACCATCTCTGCAGCACTCCACCAATCAGGCCTTTATGGTAGAGTGGCCAGACGGAAGCCACTCCTCAGTAAAAGGCAAATGACAGCCCGTCTGGAGTTTGCCAAAAGGCACCTAAAAAGATTTTCTGGTCTGATGAAACCAAGATTGAACTCTTTGGCCTGAATGCCAAGTGTCAAGTCTGGAGGAAACCTGGCACCACCCCTACGGTGAAGCATAGTGGTGGCAGCATCATGCTGTGAGGATGTTTCTCAGCGGCAGGGACTAGTCAGGATTCACCTTCCAACAGGACAACGATCCTAAGCACCCAGCCAAGACAACGCACGAGTGGCTTTGGGACAAGTCTCTGAATGTCCTTGAATGGCCCAGCCAGAGCCCGGACTTGAACCCGATCTAACATCTCTGGAGAGACCTGAAAATAGCTGTGCAGCGACGCTCCCCATCCAACCTAACAGAGCTTGAGAGGATCTGTAGAGAAGAATGGGAGAAACACCCCAAATACAGGTGTGTCAAGCTTGTAGCGTAATACCCAAGAAGACTCAATGCTGTAATCGCTGCCAAAGGTGCTTCAACAAAGTACTGAGTAAACGGTCTGAATACTTATGTAAATGTGATATTTTTTATTTGTAATACATTTGCAAACATTTCTAAACACCTGTTTTTGCTTTGTCATTATGGGGTATTGTGTGTAGATTGATGTTTGCACAATTTAATCAATTTTAGAATAAGTTTGTAACCTAACATAATGTGGAAAAAGTCAAGGGGTCTGAATGCTTTCCGAAGGCACTGTATGTCAATACGCTCAGTCTACCTTTTAACCTTGAATTCACATTCACTATTACATTCACTATTACAATATCGAGGTCAGGGTACCATCTATTGAAAAGACATATGATACCCCTGAATAGCTCACCTTATGTATTTTATCCAGTGGTGTAAAGTACTTAAGTAAAAATACCTTAAAGTACTATATATGTAGTTTTTTGGGGTATCTGTACTTTACTTTACTATTTATAGTTTTGAAAACATTTACTTTTACTCCACTACATTTCTAAAGAAAATAATTACTCCATACATTTTCCCTGACTTCCAAAAGTACTAGTTACATTTCGAATGCCCTGCAGGACAGAAAAATGTGCCAATTCACACACTTATGAAGAGAACATCCCTGGTCATCCCTACAGCCTCTGATCTGGCGGACTCACTAAACACAAATGCTTCATTTGTGAATTATGTCTGAGTGTTGGAGTGTGCCCCTGGCTATCCGTAAAATAATAAAACAAGAAAATCATGCCGTCTGGTTTACTTAATGTAAGGAATGTGAAATTATTGATACTTTTACTTTTTCTTTTGATACTTAAGTATATTTTAGCAATTACATTTACTTTTGATACTTAATTATATTTAAAACCAAAAACTTTTAGACTTTTACTCAAGTAGTATTTTACTGGGTGACATTTTACTTGAGTCATTGGGTACTTTTTCCACCACTGATTTTATCTTACATTAGTCTCTCATGACAGCCTTAACGGAGTCAAGTATAGCTGATTTGGTTCTGGATGCAAAAAATATATATACAGTGGGGAAAAAAAGTATTTAGTCAGCCACCAATTGTGCAAGTTCTCCCACTTAAAAAGATGAGAGAGGCCTGTAATTTTCATCATAGGTACACGTCAACTATGACAGACAAAATGAAAAATTCCAGAAAATCACATTGTAGGATTTTTAATGAATTTATTTGCAAATTATGGTGGAAAATAAGTATTTGGTCAATAACAAAAGTTTCTCAATACTTTGTTATATACCCTTTGTTGGCAATGACACAGGTCAAACGTTTTCTGTAAGTCTTCACAAGGTTTTCACACACTGTTGCTGGTATTTTGGCCCATTCCTCCATGCAGATCTCCTCTAGAGCAGTGATGTTTTGGGGCTGTCGCTGGGCAACACAGACTTTCAACTCCCTCCATAGATTTTCTATGGGGTTGAGATCTGGAGACTGGCTAGGCCACTCCAGGACCTTGAAAGGCTTCTTACGAAGCCACTCCTTCGTTGCCCGGGCGGTGTGTTTGGGATCATTGTCATGCTGAAAGACCCAGCCACGTTTCATCTTCAATGCCCTGGCTGATGGAAGGAGGTTTTCACTCAAAATCTCACGATACATGGCCCCATTCATTCTTTCCTTTACACGGATCAGTCGTCCTGGTCCCTTTGCAGAAAAACAGCCCCAAAGCATGATGTTTCCACCCCCATGCTTCACAGTAGGTATGGTGTTCTTTGGATGCAACTAAGCATTCTTTGTCCTCCAAACACGACGAGTTGAGTTTTTACCAAAAAGTTCTATTTTGGTTTCATCTGACCATATGACATTCTCCCAATCCTCTTCTGGATCATCCAAATACACTCTAGCAAACTTCAGACGGGCCTGGACATGTACTGGCTTAAGCAGGGGGACACGTCTGGCACTGCAGGATTTGAGTCCCTGGCGGCGTAGTGTGTTACTGATGGTAGGCTTTGTTACTTTGGTCCCAGCTCTCTGCAGGTCATTCACTAGGTCCCCCCGTGTGGTTCTGGGATTTTTGCTCACCATTCTTGTGATCATTTTGACCCCACGGGGTGAGATCTTGCGTGGAGCCACAGATCGAGGGAGATTATCAGTGGTCTTGTATGTCTTCCATTTCCTAATAATTGCTCCCACAGTTGATTTCTTCAAACCAAGCTGCTTACCTATTGCAGATTCAGTCTTCCAAGCCTGGTGCAGGTCTTCAATTTTGTTTCTGGTGTCCTTTGACAGCTCTTTGGTCTTGGCCATAGTGGAGTTTGGAGTGTGACTGTTTGAGGTTGTGGACAGGTGTCTTTTATACTGATAACAAGTTCAAACAGGTGCCATTAATACAGGTAACGAGTGGAGGACAGAGGAGCCTCTTAAAGAAGAAGTTACAGGTCTGTGAGAGCCAGAAATCTTGCTTGTTTGTAGGTGACCAAATACTTATTTTCCACCATAATTTGCAAATAAATTCATTAAAAATCCTACAATGTGATTTTCGGGATTTTTTTTTCTCAATTTGTCTGTCATAGTTGACGTGTACCTATGATGAAAATTACAGGCCTCTCTCATCTTTTTAAGTGGGAGAACTTGCACAATTGGTGGCTGACTAAATACTTTTTTCCCCACTGTACTGAACAAAAATATAAACACAAAATGCAACAATTTCAAAGATTTTATTGCATTACAGTTCACATAAAGAAATCAGTCAATTGAAATAAATTCATTAGGCCCTAATCTATGAATTTCACATGACTGGGAATACAGATATGCATCTGTTAGTCACAGATACCCTAAAAATAAAGGTAGGGGCGTGGATCAGAAAATCTGTCAGTATCTGGTGTGACAACCATTTGCCTCAGGCAACGCGACACATCTCCTTCGCATAGAGTTGATCAGGCTGTTGATTGTGGCCTGTGGAATGTTGTCCCACTCCTCTTTAATGGCTGTGCGAAGTTGCTGGGTATTGCAGGAACTGGAACACGCTGTCGTACACGTCGATCCAATGGGTGACATGTCTGGTGAGAATGCAGGCCATAAAAGAACTTGGACATTTTCAGAATTGTGTACAGATCCATGCAACATGGGGACATGCATTATCATGCTGAAACATGAGGTGATGATGGCGGATGAATGGCACGACCATGGGCCTCAGGATCTCCCCACGGTATCTCTGTGCATGAGTGGAGGCTGCTGAGGGGAGAACGGCTCATAATAATGTCTGGGACGGAGCAAATGGAATGGCATCAAACCATGTGTTTGATGTATTTGATACCATTCCACTCAATTCCGCTCCAGCCATTACCACAAGCCCATTCTCCCCAATTAAGGTACCACCAACCTCCTGTGCCTGGCATTCAAATTGACATTGATAAAATTCAATTTTGTTCGTTGTTCGTAACTTATGCCTGCACATACCATAACCCCACCGCCACCACTCTGTTTACAACCTTGACATCAGCAAACCGCTCACCCACACAACACCATACACGTGGTCTGCGGTTGTGAGGCCGGTTGGACTTACAGCCAAATTCTCTAAAACGACGTTGGCAGAGAAATGAACATCAAATTCTCTGTTAACAGCTCTGATGGACATTTCTGTAGTAATTTTCTGCAGTCAGCATGCCAATTGCACGCTCCCTCAAAACTTGAGACATCTGTGGCATTGTGTTGTATGACAAAACTGCACATTTTAGAGTTGTCTTTAATTGTCCCCGGTACAAGGTGCACCTGTGTAATGATATTTTACACACTTTACGTTTATATTTTTGTTCAGTGTATATAAAACATGTTTTTACTGTCACATACACTGGATAGGTGCAGTGTAATGTGTTGTTTTACAGGGTCAGTCATAGTAGTACGGCACCCCTGGAGCAAATTAGGGTTAAGTGCCTTGCTCAAGGGCATATAGACAGATTTTTCAGCTTGTCGGCTCGGGTATTCAAACCAGCGACCTTTCGGGTCCTGACCCAACGCTCTAACCACTAGGCTACTTGCCTCCCTATTAATCTTACATTAAAATTATTGTGCTGAGACTGAATGTACTCCCCTATATAGTAAGGAAGCTAATTCAAACAGATGTGAGAGGTCAGGGGCGAACACAGTGATAACAGCTGCAGGGCCCAGGGAGAAGGTTTGAGGTGGATGGCAGGTCTGGATACATGGGACTCACATGGGAGCAGAGCTGGGAAAGTCAGGTGTGAGACCTTGATAAGAGCCAGAATTACATTTTAATTAAAAGTAACACTAATGGAGGCAGATAACACAAAAAGGTTTAAAAAAAAGTCTCAAATACATTTTCACTTAAAAGTTCAGATTTTATGGCATTTTTAAAGCATCACCAACATTATTTATTACATAATATGAGTCTTTGGCGAATCTAAACAAAATTAGCAAGGGGTCCTCTTTGTTGATGTGAGCCATGGGGCGACCTCCCCTCCTCTGAGAGCACGATCCAGGCAGCGTGAAATCAAATGTTGACAGAGAATTGCAGACCCTATCAGAATGCTGAAGTGAGGGCCATGGTGACCAGACCACTGTGGTTTGCTGCCTGCCGCCATGGGGCTTTGAAGAGTGCATGGCCTTCATGTAAATTAGCCCACATCTCATTAGCTCTCCACAGGCGTATGGAGGGAGGAAGAGCAGGTGTACGGTGTACATATTAGGACATACATGCTATAATATAATAATATATGCAATTTAGCAGACACTTTTATCCAGAGCGACTTACAGTCATGCGTGCATACATTTTACATATGGGTGGTCCCGGGAATCAAACCCACTACCCTGGCATTACAAGCACCATGCTCTACCAACTGAGTTATAAAGGACCACTACATCAGATGAAACCTACATGCTATGAGTCTGATGTAGCACGTATGTCCTAATATGTATACCATACAGGTGCACATGCTCTGAACACATGGAGGGACTCCAGAGAGTGTCCAAGGTGAGATGAAATCCCCTTCTAGGACTACATGAGCCATCTCAAACAGACAGACACGGAGAGGAGGAGAGAAGGAGCGCAGGTGTGATCTTGACCATCTACCCTTTTGTGTTCTTAGTCCTCAATATGCTGATTTGCTCTTCTTTCCCACCGCTTACCACAAGGATGTGTTCACCTCAATAAAACACAAGCACATAGCAAATATGTTAATTCTAATTCAAATCAAATCCAATTTTATTTGTTACATGCGCCGAATACAATAGGTGTAGACTTAAATGCGTACTTACGAGCCATTTCCCAACAATGCAGAGTTAAAAAGTAAGTAAAATTAGCCAAAGAAATAAGAAAATAGTAGCACAATAAAATTACAATTATGAGACTATATACAAGGAGTACCGGTACCGAGTCAATGTGCTGGGTGTACGAGGTGGTTGAGGTAATTGAGGTAATATGTACATGTACAGTGGGGAGAACAAGTATTTGATACACTGCCGATTTTGCAGGTTTTCCTACTTACAAAGCATGTAGAGGTCTGTCATTTTTATCATAGGTACACTTCAACTGTGAGAGACGGAATCTAAAACAAAAATCCAGAAAATCACATTGTATGATTTTTAAGTAATTCATTTGCATTTTATTGCATGACATAAGTATTTGATCACCTACAAACCAGTAAGAATTCCGGCTCTCACAGACCTGTTAGTTTTTCTTTAAGAAGCCCTCCTGTTCTCCACTCATTACCTTTATTAACTGCACCTGTTTGAACTCGTTACCTGTATAAAAGACACCTGTCCACACACTCAATCAAACAGACTCCAACCTCTCCACAATGGCCAAGACCAGAGAGCTGTGTAAGGACATCAGGGATACAATTGTAGACCTGCACAAAGCTGGGATGGGCTACAGGACAATAGGCAAGCAGCTTGGTGAGAAGGCAACAACTGTTGGCGCAATTATTAGAAAATGGAAGAAGTTCAAGATGACGGTCAATCACCCTCGGTCTGTGGCTCCATGCAAGATCTCACCTCGTGGGGCATCAATGATCATGAGGAAGGTGAGGGATCAGCCCAGAACTACACGGCATGACCTGGTCAATGACCTGAAGAGAGCTCGGAGCACAGTCTCAAAGAAAACCATTAGTAACACACTACGCCGTCATGGATTAAAATCCTGCAGCGCACGCAAGGTCCCCCTGCTCAAGCCAGCACATGTCCAGGCCCGTCTGAAGTTTGCCAATGACCATCTGGATGATCCAGAGGAGGAATGGGAGAAGGTCATGTGGTCTGATGAGACAAATATAGAGCTTTTTGGTCTAAACTCCACTCGCCGTGTTTGGAGGAAGAAGAAGGATGAGTACAACCCCAAGAACTCTGTTAAGCTATGGTTAAACCCAGCACTCAGAGAAACAAAACACGACTAAGGGAGTGGAAGAAACAAAAATTATTTTAATAAAAAGTTCAATTTGTCTTAGTCCAAAAACAACTGAAGAAAAGGAACAGAGTGGGCTAGTCGGCTCCGGAGGAAGGAGAGGCTGAGGCAGGCAGGCAGGCAGGCAGGCTGGAAGGCAGGCAGGCAGGTTGGGAGGTATGTCTGAACTGAAGACAAAACAAACGACAGGTTAAGGAGAGTAAAGAGCCAGGCTGAAGACAAAGACAATTTACTCTACTGGTGAGCCAAGTTACCGCTCTAGTAAGAACAACGATCTGGCGCCGGTGGAGAGCCATGCCCAGGAATTAGTAGTGCAGGTTGATGAGAGAATAGGATGCAGCTGCGTAGGCAGGAATCACTGGAAACAACCCGCAGCTGCACAGGAGAGGCAGATCCTGAGCACGCCCCCCGATCCACTCCAGACACACCCACATAATGGGGACAAACACACATACAGATACAACAGACAAAGAGGGGACAAAACAAGGAGGAAGGGAAACAGAAAAGGGAGAGACAAGCTGCCCACATAACAGAACACCATCCCAACCGTGAAGCATGGAGGTGGAAACATCATTCTTTGGGGATGCTTTTCTGCAAAGGGGACAGGACAACTGCACTGTATTGAGGGGAGGATGGATGGGGCCATGTATCGCGAGATCTTGGCCAACAACCTCCTTCCCTCAGTAAGAGCATTGAAGATGGGTCGTGGCTGGGTCTTCCAGCATGACAACGACCCGGAACACACAGCCAGGGCAACTAAGGAGTGGCTTCGTAAGAAGCATCTCAAGGTCCTGGAGTGGCCTAGCCAGTCTCCAGACCTGAACCCAATAGAAAATCTTTGGAGGGAGCTGAAAGTCCGTATTGCCCAGCGACAGCCCCGAAACCTGAAGGATCTGGAGAAGATCTGTATGGAGGAGTGGGCCAAAATCCCTGCTGCAGTGTGTGCAAACCTGGTCAAGACCTACAGGAAACATATGATCTCTGTAATTGCAAACAAAGGTTTCTGTACCAAATATTAAGTTCTGCTTTTCTGATGTATCAAATACTTATGTCATGCAATAAAATGCAAATTAATTACTTTAAAATCATACAATGTGATTTTCTGGATTTTTGTTTTAGATTTTGTCTCTCACAGTTGAAGTGTACCTATGATAAAAATTACAGACATCTACATGCTTTGTAAGTAGGAAAACCTGCAAAATCGGCAGTGTATCAAATACTTGTTCTCCCCACTGTAGGTAGCGGTAAAAGTGACTAGGCAATCAGGATAGATACTAAACAGAGTAGCAGCAGCGTATGTGAAGAGTGTGAAAGTGTGTCTATGTGTGAGTGTATGTGTGTGGCGTCAATATGCATGTGTGTGTGTTTTATGTGTGTGTGTGTGTGTGTGTGTGTGTGTGTGTGTGTGTGTGTGTGTGTGTGTGCGTGTGTGTGTGTGTGTGTGCATGCATGCGTGTGTGTGTGTGTGTGTGTGTGTTGGAGTGTCAGTGTAGTATGTGTGAGTGTGTGGGTAGAGTCCAGTTAGTGTGCATAGACCCGGTGCAAGAGAGAGAGTCAGTGCAAATAAAAAGTGGGTCAATGCAAATAGTCAGGGTGGCCATTTGATTAACTGTGTGACGGGGCAATAGTTATTTAGACAGGTTACCTTGGTGTTCTTGAGCACAGGGACTTGGGGTCTGCTTGAAACATGTAGGTATTACAGACTGGGTCAGGGAGAGGTTGAAAATGTCAGTGAAGACACTTCAAATCAAATAAAATGTTATTGGTCACATACACGTGTTTTGCAGATGTTATTGCGGGTGTAGCGAAATGCTTGTGTTTCTAGCTCTGACAGTGCAGTAATATCTAACAAGTAATATCTAACAGTTTCACAATACATACCCAATACACACAAATCTAAGTAAAGCAATGGAATTAAGAATATATAAATATATTGATGAGCAATGTCAGAGCAGCATAGACTAAGATACAGTAGAATAGTATAGAATACAGTATATACATATGAGATGAGAAATGCAGATATGTAAAAATTATTAAAGTGACTAGTGTTCCATTTATTAAAGTAGCCAGTGATTTCTAATCTATGTACAGTTGAAGTCGGAAGTTTACATACACCTTAGCCAAATACATTTAAACTCAGTTTTTCACAATTCCTGACATTTAATCCTAGTAAAAATTCCCTGTCTTAGGTCAGTTAGGATCACCACTTTATTTTAAGAATGTGCAATGTCAGAATAATAGTAGAGAGAATTATTTATTTCAGCTTTTATTTCTTTCATCACATTCCCAGTGGGTCAGAAGTTTACATACACTCAATTAGTATTTGGTAGCATTGCCTTTAAATTGTTTAACTTGGGTCAAACGTTTCGGGTAACCTTCCACAAGCTTCCCACAATAAGTTGGGTGAATTTTGGCCCATTCCTCCTGACAGAGCTGGTGTAACTGAGTCAGGTTTGTAGGCCTCCTTGCTCGCACACGCTTCTTCAGTTCTGCCCACAAATGTTCTATAAGATTGAGGTCAGGGCTTTGTGATGGCAACTCCAATACGTTGACTTTGTTGTCCTTAAGCCATTTTGCCACAAATTTGGAAGTATGCTTGGGGTCATTGTCCATTTGGAAGACCATTTGCGACCAAGCTTGAACTTCCTGACTGATGTCTTGAGATGTTGCTTCAATATATCCACATAATTTTCCTTCCTCATGATGCCATCTATTTTGTGAAGTGCACCAGTCCCTCCTGCAGCAAAGCACCCCCACAGCATGATGCTGCCACCCCCGTGCTTCACGGTTGGGATGGTGTTCTTCGGCTTGCAAGCAACCCCCTTTTTCCTCCAAACATAACGATGGTCATTATGGCCAAACAGTTCTATTTTTGTTTCATCAGACCAGAGGACATTGCTCCAAAAAGTACGATCTTTGTCCCCATGTGCAGTTGCAAACCGTAGTCTGGCTTTTTTATGGCGGTTTAGGAGCAGGGGCTTCTTCCTTGCTGAGCAGCCTTTCAGGTTATGTCAATATAGGACGTTTTACTGTGGATATAGATACTTTGGACTTTGGTACCTGTTTCCTCCAGCATCTTCACAAGGTCCTTTGCTGTTGTTCTGGGATTGATTTGCACTTTTCGCACCAAAGTACATTCATCTCTAGGAGACAGAACGCGTCTCCTTCCTGAGCGGTATGACGGCTGCGTGGTCCCATGGTGTTTATACTTGCGTACTATTGTTTGTACAGATAAAAATGGTACCTTCAGGCGTTTGGAAATTGCTCCCAAGTATGAAACAGACTCTACAATATTTTTTCTGAGGTCTTGGATGATTTATTTTGATTTTCCCATGATGTCAAGCAAAAGGCACTGAGTTTGAAGGTAGGCCTTGAAATACATCCACAGGTACACCTCTAATTGACTCAAATGATGTCAATTAGCCTATCAGAAGCTTCTAAAGCCTTGACATCATTTTCTGGAATTTTCCAAGCTGTTTAAAGGCACAGTCAACATAGTGTATGTAAACTTCTGACCAACTGGAATTGTGATTAAGTGAATTATAAGTGAAATAATCTGTCTGTAAACAATTGTTGGAAAAATTACTTGTGTCATGCACAAAGTAGATGTCCTAACCGACTTGCCAAAACTATAGTTTGTTAAAAAGAGTGGTTGAAAAACGAGTTTTAATGACTCCAACCTAAGTGTTTGTAAACTTCCGACTTCAACTGTATATAGGAAGCAGCCTCTAATATGCTAGTGAAGGCTATTTAACAGTCTGATGGCCTTGAGATAGTAGCTGTTTTTCAGTCTCTTGGTCCCAGCTTTGATGCACGGTCCCAGCTTTGATGCACTTGCCAGCTGGTCAGCGCCTGCTCTTTTTATTTTTTTTATTTCACCTTTATTTAACCAAGTAAGCCAGTTGAGAACAAGTTCTCATTTACAGCTGCGACCTGGCCAAGATAAAGCAAAGCAGTGCGATAAAAACAACAACAACACAGAGTTACACATGGGATAAACAAAACATACAGTCAATAACACAATAGAAAATCGATATACAGTGTGTGCAAATGTAGTAAGTTATGGAGGTAAGGCACCAAATAGGCCATAGTGCAAAATAATTACAATTTAGTATTAACACTGGAGTGATAGATGTGCAGAAGATGATGTACAAATAGAGATACTGGGGTGCAAATGAGCAAAAATAAATAACAATATGGGGATGAGGTAGTTGGGTGGGCTAATTACAGATGGGCTGTGTACAGGTGCAGTGATCGGTAAGCTGCTCTGACAACTGATGCTTAAAGTTAGTGAGGGAGATAAGAGTCTCCAGCTTCAGAGATTTTTGCAGTTCGTTCCAGTCATTAGCAGCAGAGAACTGGGAGGAATGGTGGCCAAAGGAGGTGTTGGCTTTGGGGATGACCAGTGAGATATACCTGCTGGAGCGCATACTACAGGTGGGTGTTGCTATGGTGACCAATGAGCTAAGATAAGGCAGGGATTTGCCTAGCAGAGATTTATAGATGACCTGGAGCCAGTGGGATTGGCGACAAATATGTAGTGAGGGCCAGCCAACGAGAGCGTACAGGTCACAATGGTGGGTAGTATATGGGGCTTTGGTGACAAAACAGATGGCACTGTGATAGACTACATCCAATTTGCTGAGTAGAGTGTTGGAGGCTATTTTGTAAATGACATCGCCGAAGTCAAAGATTGGTAGGATAGTCAGTTTTACGAGGGCATGTTTAGCAGTATGAGTGAAGGAGGCTTTGTTGCAAAATATGAAGCCGATTCTAGATTTAACTTTGGATTGGAGATGCTTAATGTGAGTCTGGAAGGAGAGTTTACGGTCTAACCAGATACCTAGGTATTTGTAGTTGTCCACATATTCTAAGTCAGACCTGTCGAGAGTAGTGATTCTAGTCGGGCGGGCGGGTGCAAGCAGCGTTCGATTGAAGAGCATGCATTTAGTTTTACTAGCGTTTAAGAGCAGTTGGAGGCCACGGAAGGAGTGTTGTATGGCATTGAAGCTCGTTTGGAGGTTTGTTAACACAGTGTCCAATGAAGGGACAGATGTATACAAAATGGTGTCGTCTGCGTAGAGGTGGATCTGAGAGTCATCCGCAGCAAGAGCGACATCATTGATAGACACAGAGAATAGAGTCAGCCTGAGAATTAAACCCTGTGGCACCCCCATAGAGACTGCCAGAGGTCCAGACAACATGCCCTCCGATTCGACACATTGAACTCTATCTGAGAAGTAGTTGGTGAACCAGGCGAGGCAGTCATTTGAGAAACCAAGGCTATTTAGTCTGCCAATAAGAATGTGGTGATTGACAGTTGAAAGCCTTGGCCAGGTCGATGAAGATGGCTGCACAGTACTGTCTTTTATCGATCGCGGTTATAATATTGTTTAGGACCTTGAGTGTGGCTGAGGTGCACCCATGATCAGCTCGGAAACCAGATTGCATAGCGGTGAAGGTATGGTGGGATTCGAAATGGTCGGTGATCTGTTTGTTAACTTGGCTTTCAAATATTTTCGAAAGGCAGGGCAAGATGGATATAGGTCTGTAACAGTTTGGATCCTTTGAAGAGGGGGTTGACCTCGGCAGCTTTCCAATCTCTGGGGATCTCTGATGATACGAAAGAGAGGTTGAACAGGCTAGTAACAGGAGTTGCTACAATTTTGGCAGCTAATTTCTGAAAGAAAGGGTCCAGATTGTCTAGCCCAGCTGATTTGTAGGGGTCCAGAATTTGCAGCTCTTTCAGAACATCAGCTATCTGAATTTGGGTGAAGAAGAAGCTGGGGGGGGGGCATTAGCAAGTTGCAGTGGAGGGTGCAGAGCTGGTGGCCGTGGTATGGGTAGCCAGGTGGAAAACATGGCCAGCCGTAGCAAAATGCTTATTGAAATTCTCGATTATCGTAGATTTATCGGTGGTGACAGTGTTTCCTAGCCTCAGTGCAGTGGGCAGCTGGGAGGAGGTGCTCTTATTCTCCATGGACTTTACATTCCCAAAACTTTTTGGAGTTAGTGCTACAGGATGCAAATTTCTGTTTGAAAAAGCTAGCCTTTGCTTTCCTAACTGATTGTGTATATTTGTTCCTGATATCGCGGGGGCTAATGCAGTACGCAACAGGATGTTTTTGTGCTGGTCAAGGGCAGTCAAGTCTGGGGTGAACCAGGGGCTATATCTGTTCTTAGTTCTGAATTTTTGAATGGGGCATGCTTATTTAAGATGGAGAGGAAAGCACTTTTAAAGAACAACCAGGCATCCTCTACTGACGGAATGAGGTCAATATATCCTGGTTGAAGACAGCGGAGGTGTATTTAGAGGGTAAATTAGTCAGGATGATATCTATGAGGGTGAACATGTTTACGGATTTAGGGTTGTACCTGGTAGGTTCCTTGATAATTTGTGTGAGATTGAGGGCATCTAGTTTAGATTGTAGGACGGCCGGGGTGTTAAGCATATCCCAGTTTAGGTCACCAAGCAGTACGAACTCTGAGGATAGATGGGGGGCAATCAATTCACATATGGTGTCCAGGGCACAGCTGGAGGCTGAGGGGGGTCTGTAGCAAGCGGCAACAGTGAGGCTTATTTCTGGAAAGGTGGATTTTTAGAAGTAGAAGCTCAAACTGTTTGGGCACTGACCTGGATAGTATGATAGAGTTCTGCAGGCTCTCTCTACAGTAGATTGCAACTCCGCCCCCTTTGGCAGTTCTATCTAGACGGAAAATGTTGTCATTGTGGATGGAAATGTCAGAGTTTTTGGTGGCCTTCCTAAGCCAGGATTCAGACACTGCTAGAACATCAGGGTTGGCGGAGTGTGCTAACGCAGTGAATAACTCAAACTTAGGGAGGAGGCTTCTGATGTTAACATGCAAGAAACCAAGTTACATGAGTCAACAAATGATAGCGCCTGGGGAGTAGGAGTGATACTAGGGGCTACGGGGCCTGGGTTAACCTCTACATCACCAGAGGAACAGAGGAGGAGTAGAATAAGGATACGGCTAAAGGCTTTAAGAACTGGTCTTCTACTGCATTGGGTACAGAGAATAAAACGGGCAGATCTCCGGGCATTGTAGAATAGATTCATTGCATTATGTACAGACAAGGATATGGTAGGATATGAGTACAGTGGAGGTAAACCTAAGCGTTGGGTAACGATGAAAGAGATAGCATCACTGGAGGCACCGATTGAGCCGGTCTCCGCGTGTGTGGGGGGGTGGGACAAAGGAGCTATCTGAGGCAGGTTGAGCGGGACTGGGGGCTCTACAGTGAAATGGTATAATAAGAACTAACCGAAACAGCAATAGGCAAGGCATATTGACATGGGAGAGAGGCATAAAGCAATCACAGGTGTTATTCGAGAGAGCTAAGACAACAACTGGTAATGGCGACGAAAGTTGAGGCTAAACAGATAAACAGGACAGATAAAAAGGATGGGGTACCATGTAAAGGAACAGTCCAGCAGGCATCAGCTGTGTAGCTGAGTGATCATAAGGTCCAGTGAACAGCAATAGGTGAGTCCGGGAGCAAGTTCAATGGCTGCTACGGCATAGGCAAGCAGGAGGCACGGCTGTTGATTGCGTGTGCTAGCGGGCCGGGGCTAGCAGATGGATCTTCGTGGTCGTCGAAACGGGAAGCCTGTTGAAAACCACATCAGGCGATTACGTCAGCAGACCAGTCGTGATGGATCGGCGGGGCTCCGTGTCGACACTAGGAGGTCCCGTCCGGTTGACAGAGAGGTAGATAGCCGGGAGATGGGCCTGGCTCGAGGCTAGCTCAAGGCTCAAGGCTAGCTCAAGGCTCAAGGCTAACTGGTGCTAGATTCGGGACAGTGGTGATTAGCCAACAACAACATCCATTCGGTTGCAGCTAGCTAGTTGCGATGATCCGGTGTTAAAGATCCAGTGATTCAGTGATTCCGGCAGAAAATCTGATATGTTCTGGGTCGATAGCGCGCTGTGCAGACTGGCCGATAATTGTCCAGGCTAGAGCTGGCTGGTAGGTAGTGCATGCCACGGACAATGGTGAAAACCGCTAACGGTGGCTAATAGCAAGTAGCTAGCAAGTAGCTAGTTAGCTGGCTAGTTTCAGCCGGTTCTAGATAAAAAGGTATAAGAAATAATAGAATCCGTTCCACATTGGGTGAGGCGGGTTGCAGGAAAGGATATTAAGTTGAAGGATGAAAAGTGAGATTGAGAAATATATACGAAAAAGACAAAAAACAGGCTATTTAAACGAGCACACTACAGAATACACGACCGCACTGCTACGCCATCTTGGATTTACTCTGAGTACGTGTCCTGGTAATCCCTCTATTACATGGGTTGTTGCTGTTTGGACTACAGCGTCTCTGACTGCAGTCAGGTATGACTATGTTATGTCCTCTGTCGGTAGGGAAATGGAATATTAAATAGCGTCTGTATTAAAAAAGCTGACTGAATTTCCAGCCTTAGACATTTTAAAATACCAGGATTTGTTTACCAACTGAAATGACTGAGCAATTTCCTTGCAATACTGATGAAGTAAGGAGATTGGAAATTGGAAGGTTAATGATTTTCACAAAGTGTACGTCTAGGGGTTTGAGCCAAGATTGAATTGACACACTATGATTAAAATTAATTGACCTGTGAAATGACTGTGTCCCTCAACAGTTAGGGATTGATGAATATGGGGGGGAAATAGAGATGGTGTGAAGACAAAGCAGAGACATGGTGGTTGGCTGAAAAGCTTTGAACTCCTCACCAATCACCTAATGGGAGAGAGGAAGCAAGTGCACCAAGGGCACAAGAGGGATATAGATAATCCCACGCAACTTGGAACAACCCAAGACATCAGTTACCAACTGTAAATAGGGATGGAGGTCCCTGACATGGCATAACTTGGCTGACCCTAGTGGCTGAAGCTAGCAAAAATGAATTTTGTTGCATTACAACCTGTCATTTAAATTGGATTTCATGTAATGGACATACACAAAATAGTCCAAATTGGTGAAGTGAAATGAAAAAAATAACTTGTTTCAAAAAATTCTACAAAATAAATAACGGAAAAGTGGTGAGTGCATATGTATTCACCCCCTTTGCTATGAAGCCCCTAAATAAGATCTGGTGCAACCAATTACCTACAGAAGTCACATAATTAGTTAAATAAAGTCCACCTGTGTGCAATCTAAGTGTCATATGATCTGTCACATGATCTCAGTATATATACACCTGTTCTGAAAGGCCCCAAAGTCTGCAACATCACTAAGCAAGGGGCACCACCAAGCAAGCGGCACCATGAAGACCAAAGAGCTCTCCAAACAGGTCAGGGACAAAGTTGTGGAGAAGTACAGATCAGGATTGGGTTATAAAAAAATATCCGAAACTTTGTACATCCCACGGAGCACCATTAAATCCATTTTTTTTTAAATTGAAAGAATATGGCACCACAACAAACCTGCCAAGAGAGGGCCACCCACCAAAACTCACGGACCAGGCAAGGAGGGCATTAATCAGAGGCAACAAAGAGACCAAAGATAACCCTGAAGGAGCTGCAAAGCTCCACAGCAGAGATTGGAGTATCTGTCCATAGGACCACTTTAAGCCGTACACTCCACAGAGCTGGGCTTTACGGAAGAGTGGACAAAAAAAGCCATTGCTTAAAGAAAAAAATAAGCAAACACGTTTGGTGTTCGCCAAAAGGCATGTGGGAGACTCCCCAAACATATGGAAGAAGGTACTCTGGTCAGATGAGACTAAAATTGAGCTTTTTGGCCATCAAGGAAAACACTATGTCTGGCGCAAACCCAACGCCTCTCATCACCCCAAGAACACCATCCCCACAGTGAAGCATGGTGGTGGCAGCATCATGCTGTGGGGATGTTTTTCCATCGGCAGGGACTGGGAAACTGGTCAGAATTGAAGGAATGATGGATGGCGCTAAATACAGGGAAATTCTTGAGGGAAACCTGTTTCATTCTTCCAGAGATTTGAGCCTGGGACGGAGGTTCACCTTCCAGCAGGACAATGACCCTAAGCATACTGCTAAAGCAACACTCGAGTGGTTTAAGGGGAAACATTTAAATGTCTTGGAATGGCCTAGTCAAAGCCCAGACCTCAATCCAATTGAGAATCTGTGGTATGACTTAAAGATTGCTGTACACCAGCGGAACCCATCCAACTTGAAGGAGCTGGAGCAGTTTTGCCTTGAAGAATGGGCAAAAATCCCAGTGGCTAGATGTGCCACGCTTATAGAGACATACCCCAAGAGACTTGCAGCTATAATTGCTGCAAAAGGTGGCTCTACAAAGTATTGACTTTGTGGGGGTGAATAGTTATGCACACTCAAATGTTCTGTTTTTTTGTCTTATTTCTTGTTTGTTTCACAATAACAAATATTTTGCATCTTCAAAGTGGTAGGCATGTTGTGTAAATCAAGTCATACAAACCCCCAAAAAATCCATTTTAATTCCAGGTTGTAAGGCAACAAAATAGGAAACATTTCACAGGGGTGAATACTTTCGCAAGCCACTGTACAAGTAACAAGTTCCACAATGGGACAAGGGACTGCAGAGGACGTAGGAAGAAATCCAACAATTTCTCAAAAAGTCCTGAAAAAAGTCCTGAAAAAAGTCCTACTGTAAAACAGTCCGAAAATTGTTGTGATAGACAAACAACACAGGCAGAATGGTCAGAGCTGGGGACAGACTAGCATTGTCATAAAGGACAACAACAAGATAATACTTTTCAAATATAACAAGGAACGTGACAGTCTGAACTATAGGCCAATAAGTGGGCCATTATTTTCACCAGGCTATAGTAACTATGGCTGAATGGATTGCATTACAGCCGGAGTTTCATGCTTGAAATGGCTTTACTGCCGAGGATTGTCATGGTGTGATGGATGGTAAGGACTGACAAGAGGTCAATGTTTGTTTGAGCCCATTTACAGCTCTCTCTCTCTCTCTCTCTCTCTCTCTCTCTCTCTCTCTCTCTCTCTCTCTCTCTCTCTCTCTCTCTCTCTCTCTCTCTCTCTCTCTCTCTTTCTCTCTCTCTCTTTTTTATTCATTTATTCAACCAGATGTGCCAGAGCAACATTTACCCTGTGGACAACAAGTTGTAGCGACAAGCTACAGGATATTATTCACATCCAGACAATTATTATTTGTACGGTGCAACCTTTGCCACTACGACTTGTTATTATGCAGATAACTTTTTTTCCCAGTTGGTGGTGACATTGCATAAAGTGAAACGTAGCATGAAACTATAATTAATATGCAAATCAGTCATGAAAATGACTGCTGTAGACATGCAGTATCGTCTCTGTCACATACCATCCTTTGGTTTGGTTGAAATTCAAATCCCCAGTTGGGATACTGGTGTGACTGCGCACCTCAGACAAATCTTCAAAGGGAAAAGTATTCACATCATCAGGCTAAAAAAAACTGCAGAGTTAAATTTTTTATAAATGTATTTTTAGAAAACCATGAAAATTAAATCATGCATAATATCCCACCAGGGACAAAAAAGTTGAGTCAACATTGTTTCAATGTTATTCCTCCATTTCTGAATGCATCACATTGGGTCAAAGTTTTCAATTAATTAAAAAAGTTATCAACCTAAAGTACAGTGTTCCTACATCAATTTCACACTAGGTTTAATGAATGAAACTCAAACAATATTTTACATAAAATGCAAACCAGAGCAAGGGTAGATGATGATCAGTTGTTGGCCATGTACTGTATTTACACATAACAGGAACCTTGCTGTGGCGAGTCACTGGTCTCTTCAGTTCAGTGGAGCTCCATGCAGCACTCCAATGCAACAAGGCAAAAGACTGGGTTTTAAATTTTGACAGATAATTTGTTTGTTCGACATGGTGGGATCTTTTTCTGTCTGTAAAATGGCTACCTGCACAGCCTACCCGCACTGTATCTGCGAGCTGTTGGCTAGACATCTAGTTTTGATTTAAATTTGGTTGAATTGTCAACTAACGTGAATTAAATGTGAAATCAACCAAAAATGTCACCCTGTCATTGGATTTAAATTAAAAGTTGGGTGAAAAAAAGACTAAATTCCCTTACGCTGATTACTTTTTGCAAATCTAATCAGTTTTCTACGTTGATCCAACGTCATCACATTTAATTTTTTGGTTAAAGTGACATGGAAACAACTTTGATTCAACCAGTTTTTGCCCAGTGGGACGTGCCAAGACCAGAGTAGGCACATTTGCTATTTAACGCAACAGTTTTTGTGACAAAACTATCGGTAGAGTTGAAAATGCAATGGAAACACATTGAACTTTAGATTTGTATTCGGTCCATGAAAACTTAAACAAAAAAGTACCTTTTGTGTGCACTACATCATAACACACTGGTTTTTATTCGCAACAAGTCCGTTTGGTGGATACACACCACTGATGGGAAAATGCTCACATTTTCTTTATGCATATTTTTGAATAGTCGCATAATAAATTGTCGCCAATTGGATGGAAACCTAGCTACTGATACAGAGATCATTTTTGCATAATAGCTTTATTCTTCTGATTATTGGTTGCCAAGTGTAGGCTAATACTAGGAAATTATAACTATTCATCGTCAGTCTATGACCAACACGCACAAAACACAATGGGAGCCACCGGGTTAAATAGGGAAGGAGTAATTGCACGATGGGAAACAGGTGTGAGACAATCAGACAACAACAGGTAGAACATAGAAACATAGAACATAGATCGGCAGCAGCTAGTACGACGAACGCCGAAGCCTGCCCGAGCAAGGAGGAGGGGCAGCCTCGGCAGAATCCGTGACACCGCCACACCAGCAGCCATGAGCAGTGTTGCCAACTCCTCAGTAAGGAAAGTAGCTATTGGCTGTCCTAAAAGTCGCTAGAAGTCACTAAATGACGTCATTACCTAATTTGCATAATTGGCCATGTGCATGTAATTGTGATGGACGCTGTAGGAGAGAGGAATAACGTTGTGGGAGAGACAAAAAGTGAGTAAAAAACACCCTACATTTACATCCCGCCCTGAATGTAAGCCAGGGCGGGATCAGCCAGCGGCGGCTTCCCACATGCGCGATTCATTTGCAGTCTGGACGCGGTGGGGTGAACATCTCCTGCTCTGACTGCAGCGCGAGGATTGGGCCGCCTGTGAGTGCTTTGGGACGGGGGTAACAAAGCACCCGCTGCTCGTTGAGCAGAGTAAGAACGATACGTGCTTTAACGTCAGAGTCTCGAAAAGTCTCCAATAACACCAGAAAAAGTCGCTAGATTTGTCGCTAGTCGCTTTTTAAAAAATTTGTCGCTAGAGGGGTCTGAAAACTCGCTAAATATAGCGACAAAGTCGCTAAGTTGGTAACACTGGTCATGAGTCATGACCGCAGTCAAATTTCACGTGACCATTGAGTCATGGTAATCTCCTTTAATGCTACGTTCTGTTAAGTTGCGTCAATTCAAATCTGGTATTGGGAACAAAAGAGGTCAACACACGTCTTCTAAAATAGACTAGTATTTTAATTAATGCAAACACTTCAATGGTAAATATGATGTTCGTATATACGGGTCCACTGAAATACCACACAGGGCACTAAGAGAACTGATCCATTGTTCTAAGTTCTTCTCCAAATACTCTGACAGAGATAGTTCCCGCTCCCTGCTGGCCAATCAGAGTAGAGTCTGAGCGTGGTTTAGACTTACTCAGCCTATCGTTGGCGCACAGGCTGTTTTGCAACTTCAGACATAGTCTGTTCCTCTCCACTGTAGCAGAACACATGTCCTTGAGCGCGGTTTAACAAAGAGGCAGTGTGTATGTGTCTGTGAGAATCACAAGTCTGTCTCACCCTACTCCCTAACATTCCTCACATGAATCACAGCTTGTTATGTTAAACAATTTATATCAGTACAGTACAAACCTATTATGTTTAATCATTAATGCATTATTTCTAAGCTAGGCATCACATCCAGTTATAAGAAAATAGATCCCCACAATCCCCCTTTTCACACCCACTGGGTGTGAACCCAAAACAAGAAAACCCCAAATAAGAAATGTCAGGGAAACTCAGGAATCCCCCTATTGACACCCTCTAGGGTGTCACTCATAAAAATACAATACAAACAAAAATAATCACACTTTTATTAATAGGCAATAATGATAATAAAAAGGCCTTCAGTCCTTCCATCTACACCCAACTTATACTAGGTTGGCTACCAGCCACCCAGGAACTTCAAACCTTCACATAAGGAAAGACAAACATTCACAATGGTTAACTTGATTAATAAAGCATAAAACACAAAGATTAATAAATGTTGGCCCCCTTTAGACACCCTCTAGGGTGTCACTCCACCACCTCACCAATAGCAAACCAAGGGTCATCCTTTGTCAACCCCATCTCAGTGTCTGCATCCCCTTCTTGAGCCCCTAGGAGGGGCATCATACCAGCCGTATGCACGACATCTGTAACAGACTTTCTCAGACAAGGAATTACACAGGCAGTACAGCACATTAATATTAGAAACACAACTACTAGGTTCAGAAATCCAGTAAGCACCACAACAGAGTACCCACCAAACCAATCACCCAACCAGGAGAACAGTCCGTTTCCCTCCATTCCAGCCATGCTCTTCATTTCAGCTGATAGTTTATCTAAACCAACTATGGCTTTAGAGATGGATAAACGTACAACAATGGCTTACCATTCTATAGACACCACCCATTTCTGCCTGATCTAGAGCCAACCTCTTTTTACTAAGTCATAAGAGTGAGATGGCGGATAATTGTTCAAAAGATCCCTTCTGTTGCATCCCTAGTCCAGCCAATAAATCGTTGTTGGTCGTAATAGATATAAATAATCCAATTCACAATTCTGTTTATTGTCACCCACCAAAAGAACGTGGTAGCAAACCCTTCCCCTAATTGTTTCATAGCTCGGTATCCATCCGATACCCCCCTTGGTATCACAATCGCATCCGTCTAAATAGGGCTATTCTCCTTCTTGTTAAAACTCCTCCTACATCTGTTTAATCCTTGGTTCCTGGTGACTAATTCTAACTAGTTGAACCAGTATAACCAGGGCGCATGTACAGTGGGGAGAACAAGTATTTGATACACTGCCGATTTTGCAGGTTTTCCTACTTACAAAGCATGTAGAGGTCTGTAATTTTTATAATAGGTACACTACAACTGTGAGAGACGGAGACAAAAATCCAGAAAATCACATTGTATGATTTTTAAGTAATTAATTTGCATTTTATTGCATGACATAAGTATTTGATACGTCAGAAAAGCAGAACTTAATATTTGGTACAGAAACCTTTGTTTGCAATTACAGAGATAATACGTTTCCTGTAGGTCTTGACCAGGTTTGCACACACTGCAGCAGGGATTTTGGCCCACTCCTCTATACAGACCTTCTCCAGATCCTTCAGGTTTCGGGGCTGTCGCTGGGCAATACGGACTTTCAGCTCCCTCCAAAGATGTTCTATTGGGTTCAGGTCTGGAGACTGGCTAGGCCACTCCAGGACCTTGAGATGCTTCTTACGAAGCCACTCCTTAGTTGCCCTGGCTGTGTGTTTCGGGTCGTTGTCATGCTGGAAGACCCAGCCACGACCCATCTTCAATGCTCTTACAGAGGGAAGGAGGTTGTTGGCCAAGATCTCGCGATACATGGCCCCATCCATCCTCCCCTCAATACGGTGCAGTCGTCCTGTCCCCTTTGCAGAAAAGCATCCCCAAAGAATGATGTTTCCACCTCCATGCTTCACGGTTGGGATGGTGTTCTTGGGGTTGTACTCATCCTTCTTCTTCCTCCAAACACGGCGAGTGGAGTTTAGACCAAAAAGCTCAATTTCTGTCTCATCAGACCACATGACCTTCTCCCATTCCTCCTCTGGATCATCCAGATGGTCATTGGCAAACGTCAGACGGGCCTGGACATGCGCTGGCTTGAGCAGGGGGACCTTGCGTGCACTGCAGGATTTTAATCCATGACGGCGTAGTGTGTTACTAATGGTTTTCTTTGAGACTGTGGTCCCATCTCTCTTCAGGTCATTGACCAGGTCCTGCCGTGTAGTTCTGGGCTGATCCCTCACCTTCCTCATGATCATTGATGCCCCACAAGGTGAGATCTTGCATGGAGCCCCAGACCGAGGGTGATTGACCGTCATCTTGAACTTCTTCCATTTTCTAATAATTGCGCCAACAGTTGTTGCCTTCTCACCAAGCTGCTTGTCTATTGTCCTGTAGCCCATCCCAGCCTTGTGCAGGTCTACAATTTTATCCCTGATGTCCTTACACAGCTCTCTGGTATTGGCCATTGTGGAGAGGTTGGAGTCTGTTTGATTGAGTGTGTGGACAGGTGTCTTTTATACAGGTAACGAGTTCAAACAGGTGCAGTTAATACAGGTAATGAGTAGAGAACAGGAGGGCTTCTTAAAGAAAAACTAACAGGTCTGTGAGAGCCATAATTCTTACTGGTTGGTAGGTGATCAAATACTTATGTCATGCAATAAAATGCAAATTAATTACTTAAAAATCATACAATGTGATTTTCTGGATTTTTGTTTTAGATTCCGTCTCTCACAGTTGAAGTGTACCTATGATAAAAATGACAGACCTCTACATGCTTTGTAAGTAGGAAAACCTGCAAAATCGGCAGTGTATCAAATACTTGTTCTCCCCACTGTATCTAGCCACCCCCTTTGGAATTCTCTGCCTTACACTGCCTTTACTGGCACACGCCCACCACACATCAGTTACAGGGGCTGTAAGGTTCAGAATTCTCTCCTGTGCTTCCGAACTTAAGTCTCCAATTGATAATTGGTGATGTCTTTGTTTCTCTTTACCCCCCATCTGGATGTTCAGTCCCCCTCGGTCTCATATCCCCATCCCCAAGTGTATTTAAACACTTGAGTCTAGGAACAATCCGCCCTGGGGTCCAAACATGAATATAATAGGATTTTATAATCCCAATTTGCTTATTGACATGTACCCCACCCGTTGGCTACGTCCCTAACCCTTATTTTGAATCTGACAGTCTGCCCTTCTCTGACTCCCATTTTGTAGGCCACTCGTCTTTGACGGTCAGTATGTCGGGTCGCTTCTCTTTTTTACTTCTCAACAATGGTAAGGGCATAGCATAATTGGTGGTGGATCTTTACATATCAAGACCATTACCGAGACTATGATGCAACTCAAGTTATCCATATTCCCAAAAACCGCCAACCCTCTCCTGTCCTCAGTCTTTCCGCTTGGTACTACCCCATACTCACACCTCTATAAACACCCCACAGTGATGAAAGGTCGGGGTAGGGGATCTTCGTTAACAGAGTTTACCCCCAGACCCTATTGGTTCCAGTTCTTCTCTTTAACTCTGTGTGTGTTCAACGGTGTTGGCATGTGGGCCTACCTTTTTGCAGTGGGTAACGTTGACCCAAGTGGCTCTCTCAGCTATTCTAATGGCAAAGGCAGTGACCAATATAACCTGATAGGGCCCTTCCCAACAGGCCTGCTTCCAGTTTTTCTTCTTTAGGGACTGGATGCTCACCAGTCACCTGGTTAGATAGAGTGGGTCACCTTCTCCTTTAGTTCACCTGTGGGGCACAAAACCTCTGACATACGGGTGTGGTTAATAAATTATCTTCACACATGTTCAGCTCTCAATGTTTTTTAAAAAGTATTTTGTCCTCTCCTTCGTATATATTTATTATTTAATCCTACCATCTCCTTATCATCTCCTACCATCCCCCTTTTGACACATGTTTTGCCCATGTGTCAATATTACCACCTACCTAAACAATCACTTAGGTAATATTGGTAATTTATCATCCAATTGCCATCCCTTTTATTTTAATTTTTTTTAGACTGTCCCTTGCTTCTTTATTGCTCCTATCTTCCTGATCTCATTACTAAATAAATGATCTAGGTAATAGCTGTTTCGCATTAGATTGTGCCTTCCTCTGATTACTTAAAGATCTTAAAGTACTCCTCTCATGCCTTTAGAATTTACTAGTGTGGATGATTAATTAACACCAGAAGGTTAAAACAGAGTTCAGAGGCAATTGAAATTATTCAACGAACTGTTCCATCCCATAGTATACCAAACATTACCATTATTCTAAATATTTCATAAATGTTACTTATCCCAAGTGTTCATTAAGTCCTCATGACATTCATTCTCATAAGAAATCATATATACCCCAAACTCAGCCAAAACCGAAAAACTCCATAGAATTCACTGTGCGTGCTCCTCTAAGACCTATCACCCTTGACCTGCTGAAAACCCCCAAAATTGAAACAACAAGGCTTTATAAACATCATACTAGGTGTGTTGTTTTTTGTTTGAAAAACCCAATTTGAAAAACAACAACCACAAATAGCCAGGCCTCACTTGATTTGGTAGCTCACTTTTATGACCTAAATATTGCCTAACTTCACTACTGCTCCCCTAGCCCTGGGCAACATTCCAATGAGATAAGCTAATCTCTTTCTCCTGGTTATAATCTAAAGATGGTAGTACACACAAAACATGATACAGATATCCCCAGTCCTAACCCATCAATAATTGTTTGTATCAATCTAATTCCTCATAACTAATCCATAAAACCACTCAAAATTCCTCGAGTATACAATGATTATTTAATTGATTACCCTAAATCTGCTACATGTGATCTCATCTCAAATGATCCATTATCAATTATTTGATCAACCCCCTAGGAAAATCTGTCTCCTCTTCTATTGTTCCTGTCCCCCCTGTAAATGTCATATTTCATTTTTTAGCCAATACAATCACGGTTACATCAAATGTTCCCTCCTTTGTTACAGTTACTAACTTTCTGGTCCTTTTCTCATTTGTTAGAGATATTACCAATATCTTCACTATTTTCTGGGAACCTTCTCTTCATGATTGCTACTAGTGATCCTGCCATCTCTACTTCTGGTGTGGTCTGATGTCTATATTAGGGTGTAACGTAAATTATTCCTGTTGTGTTTTTCAGCTAAACGTTTTATATCCCTCAGTTAATGGTATTTTCTCCCTAATATATCTTCATACTCTTCTTCTTTCCCTAAATGAGATTTAATCCCTTGTCTTTCCTCTACTATCCTTCTATCATTACTGGATCAATGATAATAACTGTAATAACTATCAATAATAATTGTAATAACTATTAATCACCCCCTTTTTTTAACTATTAATCACCCCCCCCCCCCTTTACTCCAACCCCCCCCCAAAAAAAGTAAAGTGGTTATCCCACTGGCTATAAGGTGAATGCACCTATTTGTAAGTCGCTCTGGATAAGAGCGTCTGCTAAATGACGTAAACGTAAATGTAATAATGTGCCCTTTATCTGATAATGTTATAATTGTAGCCTATTGCATTACTTTAGTTTAAATTATGTTTGTTTATTTAACAAATCTAGAACCCACCACAGGCTGGCGCTATTCCCCCAGCACAACAGCCAAAGCCACTTGCATCCCCTGGTCCCCGTAACAAAAATAAATTATCGTTCTAGAATTCACCAACTATTTGCATACACCACTAGCGTCAAGCAACCCATCGAATAAAGTAATAACCCATCGAATAAAGTATCAAAGCACTGCCTTCCAGTCAAGCATTCAGACCTCCTCTTGAAATCCCACAGCTCAACCCAACTCGCTTGACTGTCTCAATTTTTTTCTCCCGCTAACCAGAGCCATAAATTATTCTCCTTTGTCCTCAACTCAATTTTCACAGCTCTATCGCCATTTCAGTTCGCTATTCAATTTCTTTAACTGTTCTCTCTGATTAGGCCCTAATTCATAAAACAAATACTTGTTATCGTTGATAAGCATATATTTAATGATATTCCTATCATTTGAACTATCTCTCACCCCTCCCCTTGCTCCTTCCTACACAACGAGGAAGGCGCAAAGGGACCTTGTAACATATTTTCATAGACCTTTCTAGAATACTTCTACTTAAGCTATCTAATTCAACCTTTCACATTTCTCAATCTACGTAGTAATCTAGGTCTATAGCCCCAATGCGAAAGCTTTACCCACTGTCCCTACTTGTGTTCGAACCCGGGACCCTCTACATACATCGCCAGTCACTCCACACATTCCGCGATGCTTTCAAAGTAAATACTTCCAGTTCATAGAGCAAGTGACGTCACCAAATGAAAATCATTTAGCAACACAAAGTAATGCTATCTCTCCCTTCACCCATTCTCTATTGAATAAGTGAGTCTTTCTATTTAACCCCAAAACACGCTACAAATCGTCCATTCAACATCACCAAACCAAACACTCCGTAGCATCCGGTCACCACCCACACCAGCCGTTGAATTCACTCATACACACAGACTTCACCTCATGCCACCGAAATCCCAACAAAACATAATAGTTCAATGGAGCCCCCTATTGGCTCTCCACTGTTTATACATTACTTCCATACCCACATTAGTTATGGTCCGATTACCCATTAAACCTTATCACATGATCAAACAACGGCACAACCTTAAACTCATATGGGGCGGCAGGCAGCTTAGTGACCAAGAGCGCCACGCCAGCAACCGAGAGGTCGCCGGTTCCAATCCCCGAGCCGACCATGTGAAAAATCTGTCGATGTGCCCCTGAGCAAGGCACTCAACCTCAATCGCTCCCATAAGTCGCTCTGGACCACCGCTCTGACGTACGTCTACGTTTGGGTGAGAAAGTTCATACGTATATATCATTAGAAATGTATAGGTACCTCTCAAACAATCGCCCCGTGGTGTTCCCAGCCAACTCCCAATCGACACAAATCACCCCCCTGTCTCTCCTGACTCTCCAAAAGCCACACTCTCGCTGTCTCCAGCCCCTCCCCTCGCGTTTTACTCCTTTTGTGTCCAGTCGGAACAGGTTTTGTCAGTTTTTCGTTTTAATTTGTAATATTCGTCCGTTATTTAATTATTTAAAGTACGTCTATCTATTTATTTAAATCAAATTATTCCCACCTAATTAGTTAAAGTCGGTGCATATTTATATTTCAACGATAAACCAAATTATTTTAGTCAAATTTTTTAACCAGTATTTTGCAGGGTCAAACATCAAACGTTAAATTAAATAATAAACCAAATTGCTTCAACTTAATTATTTAAAACCAGTATTATGCTATGTCAAACATCAAACATTAAATCATAAACCAAATTGCTTCAACATAATTATTTAAAACCAGTATTATGCTATGTCAAACATCAAACGTTACAGTTCAATCATATCAGTTCAAACGTTTCAGTTTAGTCATACTAGTTATTCATTATTTTACCTTTATGTTCCCAATTGTTATTAACGGGTTATACGGTTTAAGCAACCACAAACCCAACAGTTATTCACAAAATATACAGTTTGGACAGCCACAGACGTCTTTAATTCCTAATTAGTTTTCTATCAAGGTATACAGGTTTATTAATTTTAGTAACCCGCATTCCCTCTTTTATTTCGTCTGCAAACACTATTTTATTACACTGGCATCATTCACACTCTCATGCATATGACACCCTATACTTTAAAGTGCTCCTCCGATCTGGGCGGTACCCCCAAATACAACTCCCTGCCGAAGCGCAACACTATAGTGTACTTTAAAGTGCTCCTACGATCCTAGCCGTACTAGTTACGGACCTTGCCGATAGCGCAATACTATCAAAAATTTCCCGAACCTAGCCGTACCCTCGAAGTTACGGACCTTGCCGGTGTAATTCTTCGAACCTAGCCGTACCCCCGTAGTTACGGACCTTGCCGATAGCAATTACTAATTCAATTATTCCCTGTATCTTCGAACCTAGCCGTACCCTCGTAGTTACGGACCTTGCCGATAGATTTCAGTATTTTCCCCGAACCTAGCCGTACCCTCGTAGTTACGGACCTTGCCGGTAGAACAATACTCTATGGTACCATGGTTTATAATAATAATAATAATATGCCATTTAGCAGACGCTTTTATCCAAAGCGACTTACAGTCATGCGTGCATACATTTTTGTGTATGGGTGGTCCCGGGGATCGAACCCACTACCTTGGCGTTACAAGTGCCGTGCTCTACCAGCTGAGCTACAGAGGACCACATCACACTACAGGTTTAACATCACATTCACCAAAGGTTTGCATGTCACAATATGGTGCTTATCTACTCATAATAATTCCATAATTTTGTTCACTTACATCAAACAGGTGTTTCACAAATTTAATTTGGATAAAGCCAATGTGCAGAACTTTAGTTATGTAACAATAGGTGTCTGCTTACCTGTTTTTAGTAGTCCGGACTCTTTGTGAAACACACCGTCCAATGACAGAGATGTCCAATGGGCCGGACAATACCCAGCGAAGTCCCTTCTACCAGATCACAGTCGGTGGTCACCAATTGTTAAGTTGCGTCAATTCAAATCTGGTATTGGGAACAAAAGAGGTCAACACACATCTTCTAAAATAGACTAGTATTTTAATTAATGCAAACACTTCAATGGTAAATATGATGTTCGTATATACGGGTCCACTGAAATACCACACAGGGCACTCAGAGAACTGATCCATTGTTCTAAGTTCTCCTCCAAATACTCTGACAGAGATAGTTCCCGCTCCTTGCTGGCCAATCAGAGTAGAGTCTGAGCGTGGTTTAGACTTACTCAGCCTATCGTTGGCGCACAGGCTGGTCCCAGCCCCTTGGCGCTTCACTGTTGCCAGGTGTCTAGTTGTTTTGCAACTTCAGACATAGTCTGTTCCTCTCCACTGTAGCAGAACACATGTCCTTGAGCGCGGTTTAACAAAGAGGCAGTGTGTATGTGTCTGTGAGAATCACAAGTCTGTCTCACCTTACTCCCTAACATTCCTCACATGAATCACAGCTTGTTATGTTAAACAATTTATATCAGTACAGTACAAACCTATTATGTTTAATCATTAATGCATTCTTTCTAAGCTAGGCATCACATCCAGTTATAAGAAAATAGATCCCCACAGTTCATGTGCTAGTCGGAACTAGGAAACTGAGTGGCGCAGTGGTCTAAGGCACTGCATCGCAGTGCTAACTGTGCCACTAGAGATCCTGGTTCGAATCCAGGCTCTGTCGCAGCCGGCCGCAACCGGGAGACTCATGGGCGGCGCACAATTGGCCCAGCGTCGTCCAGGGTAGGGGAGGGAATGGCCGGCAGGGATGTAGCTCAGTTGATAGAGCATGGCGTTTGCAACGCCAGGGTTGTGGGTTCGATTCCCACGGGGGGCCAGTATAAAAAAATATATATATGTGTTCACTAACTGTAAGTCGCTCTGGATAAGAGCGTCTGCTAAATGACTAAAATGTAAATGTAAAATGTAAATGTAAAACTCAGAAATACACCTGCCGCTCTCAACTGGTTAGCAAGTCAGAAATGTCAGAGTTTTCTAATTCTGACTAGCACGTGAAAGAGGCATTATGCACTCTGGACATGCATTGCTAGCAATGTTCCCTTGTTTACAGTGAACATTGAGGCTGTACCCTTACAGTTTTAGACAGTAGCCAATAGGCTATTGTGGCTATTTGAGCATAATATAGGCCTATCAACAAAACCAATGGAGCAAATCCCATAACATTTTCACATGGAAATAGCTTTTGATTTCTATGATATAGCTTACAGTCGCCTATATCACAAAATACAATAAATTATTATTACCATACAGATAATTAGACAATGTAGGCTACCTCTGCCTATTGGCTTATTTGCATATTCAAGCCTGTCTCAAAATACAACACTGCCTCTTTAATTAAACACTCAATCTCAGAATCTGATACATAAGATTTTTACCTGACTAGCGTTTCAAAGACAGCTTGAAATATAGCCTATACGTTTTGTGCTCTTGTAGGAAGCAGTAACCTATAATTAGCCTATCTATAACTGGGCCAGTAACTCGCTAACAAGCAAAGAATATCAACAAACGTGCACACGCGCGGCTCTGATCTAAACTGATCTGAAAAGCGCATTCACTCCCTGGTTATCGAAAGGCCGCTAGTGGGCTACCCGCCAATAGAATTCCACTCCGTTGTGCTTTGGCTCTGTCTACAACAAAATCACAGACTCAATATTGCAAAGTTAGATTTGTTTTGTTTCATTGAAAAGGGGCTGGTATAATGTTAATTCGATCACAGAAATAAACATTGATCTATATAGTGCAAACTAATGGGGCGAATTCAGTGAAGTTCAATCTCTTGCGTCTCTGCGTGGCTGCGCAGTTTATAGAGGGAACATTGGTTGGTAGTACCCAACTCTCTAACGCCCGTCGTTAATGGCCTGGTACTCAGTACTCTGTTGTCCCTTTAACCAATCTGACATCTAACCAATCTGACATCAATGCAAATGCAATCGAAAATCACATCAAACACTTATCATCTAAACAGTATCATGCTTTAAAAAAATGTTTTGACCTTATTGTGATGATCAATTTGAAGAAAGAAGTTCAAGAAAAGGTTGAAACTGAGTGGAAAACATGGTTGTTGTGGATGTTGTTTCAAAGCCAAACACGAGTGTGGGTGATTACAATGGGCCCTGTGTTCTAAAGTTATGATTAATTCAAAGCATTTAAGACGTTGCATGTAGAACACCCATACGCATATTAGAGCTTATAGGTACACATAGGCCTATATATGAGCCCAAGCCCGAAAACAACTGAATTAAAATAATGATTGTGCAGTTATACAATACATAGCCTAATAGCCTGCTGAATTTTACACCAATCATTTATAATTGAAGGATTCAGAGAATGACTCACTGACACAATCATATATGGAGTGATGAAATTATTTTCTACTTCAGTGCTTTTCGATTCGAGAAATGTGCGCTGCTTTAAAAATGCTAGCAGATAAATCATTCAGTATTGGTTCAAGTCTGGAGAGCTATATCTTATTCCTACCTATGTCAGTATGATTTAAACAGGGCTTAAATGTGCCCATTTAGGTCCTCTTACTTTATAGGCCTGTCTATTGTTTTTATGATGTTGCTATAAACCTTTTGGTTGAAAATGTAATTCAATATCATTTTCAGTTTGTATAGGTTTGCAGCACTACACTGTACTTCATTCAGACAGAATACCATGACTTAATTTTTTATGTATACTGAACAAAAATATAAATGCAACATGGAACAATTTCAAAGATCTTACTGAGTGACAGTTCACATGAGGAAATCAGTCAAACAAAAATAAATAAATTAGGCCCTAATCTATGGATTTTACAAGACTGGGAATACAGATATGCATCTGTTGGTCACAGATACCTTAAAAAAAAGGCCCTCACAATGGGCCTCAAGATCTCTTCAAGGTATTCTATGCATTGAAATTGCCATCGATTAAAATTGAAATGTGTTCCTTGTCCGTAGCTTATGCCTGCCCATACCATAACCCCACTGCCACCATGAGGCACTCTGTTCACAACACTGACATCAGCAAACCGCTTGCCCACACAATGCCATTCACGTGGTCTGCGGTTGGGAGGCCGGTTGGATGTACTGCATACTTCTCTTAAAACAACGTTAGAGGAACTTATGGTAGATAAATTAACATTCAATTCTCTGGCAACAGCTCTGATGGACATTCCTACAGTCAGCATGCTAATTGCACGCACCCTCAAAACTTGAGACATCTGTGGCATTGTGTTGTGTGACAAAACTGCACATTTTAGAGATGCCTTTTATTGTCCCCAGCACAAGGTGCACCTGTGTAATGATCATGCTGTTTAATTATCTTCTTGATATGCCACAGCTGTCAGGTGGATTATCTTGGCAAAGGTGAAATGCTTACTAACAGGGATGTAAACAAATTTGAGAGAAATACGCTTTTTGTCCATATGGAACATTTCTGGGATCTTTTATTTCAGCTCATAAAACATGGGACCAACACTTTACATGTTGCGTTTATATTTTTGTTCAGTGTAGTATCAACAAACCAAAAAGTATTAACTGTACATCAGAAGATCGTAACCCCTTCCCAAGGAAGTACACTACATAACCAAAAGTATGTGGACACCTGCTCATCGAACATCTCATTCCAAAATCACGGGCAATAATATGGAGTTGGTCCCCCCTTTGCTGCTATAATAGCCTCCACTCTTCTGGGAAGGCTTTCCACTAGATGTTGGAACATTGCTGCAGGGACTTGCTTCCATTCAGCCACAAGAGCATTAGTGAGGTCGGGCACTGATGCTGGGCGATTAGGCCTGGCTCGCAGTCGGCATCCCAATTCAACCCAAAGGTGTTCGATGGGGTTGAGGTCTGGGCTCTGCGCAGGCCAGTCAAGTTCTTCCACACCGATCTTGACAAACCATTTCTGTATGGACCTCGCTTTGTGCACGGAGGCATTCTCACTTTGTTGCCACAAAATTGGAAGCACAGAATCGTCTAGAATGTTATTGTATGCTGTAGCGTTAATATTTCCCTTCACTGGAACTAAGGGGCCTAGCCCGAACCATGAAAAACAGCCTCAGACCATTATTCCTCCTCCACCAAACTTTACAGTTGGCACTATGCATTGGGGCAGGTAGCGTTCTCCTGGCATCCGCCAAACCCAGATTTGTCCATTGGACTGCCAGATGGTGAAGCATGATTCATCACTCCAGAGAAGGTGTTTCCATTGCTCCAGAGTCCAATGGCAGCAAGTTTTACACCACTCCAGCCGACGCTTGTCATTGCGCATGGCTTGTGTCATGAAAACCCATTTCATGAAGCTCCCGACGAACAGTTCTTGTGCTGACGTTGCTTCCAGAGGCAGTTTGGAACTTGATAGTGAGTGTGGCAACTGAGGACAGATAATTTTTACGCGCTGCGCACTTCAGCACTCAGCAGTTCCGTTCTTTGAGCTTGTGTGGCCTACCACTTCTCAGCTGAGCCGTTGTCGCTCCTAGATGTTTCCACTTCACAATAACAGCACTTACAGTTGACCAGGGCAGCTCTAGCAGGGCAGAAATTTGACGAACTGACTTGCTGGAAAGATGGTATTCACATTGAAAGTCACTGAGCTCTTCAGTAAGGCCATTCTACTGCCAATGTTTGTCTATGGATATTCCAAATCAAATCAAATTTTATTTGACACATACGCCGAATACAACAGATGTAGTCATTACCATGAAATGCTTACTTACAGTCCTTAACCAACAATGCATGTATATTTTTATAAAAAAGTAAAATAAAACAACAACAACAAAAAAGTGTTGAGAAAAAAAGAGCAGAAGTAAAATAAAATAACAGTAGGGAGGCTATATACAGGGGGGTACCGGTGCAGAGTCAATGTGCGGGGGCACCCGCTAGTTGAGGCAGTTGAGGTAATATGTACTTGTGGGTAGAGTTAAAGTGACTATGCATAAATAATTAACAGAGTAGCAGCAGCGTAAAAAGATGGGGTGGAGGTGGAGGGGGCAGTGCAAATAGTCCGGGTAGCCATGATTAGCTGTTCAGGAGTCTTATGGCTTGGGGGTAGAAGCTGTTGAGAAGCCTTTTGGACCTAGACTTGGAGCTCCGGTACCGCTTGCCGTGCGGTAGCAGAGAGAACAGTCTATGACTAGGGTGGTCTTTGACAATTTTGAGGGCCTTCCTCTGACACCGCCTGGTATAGAGGTCCTGGATGGCAGGAAGCTTGGCCCCAGTGATGTACTGGGCCGTACGCACTACCCTCTGTAGTGCCTTGCGGTCGGAGGCCGAGCAGTTGCCATACCAGGCGGTGATGCAACCAGTCAGGATGCTCTCGATGGTGCAGCTGTATAACTTTTTGAGGATCTGAGGACCCATGCCAAATCTTTTCAGTCTCCTGAGGGGGAATAGGCTTTGTCGTGCCCTCTTCACTACTGTCTTGGTGTGTTTGGACCATGATAGTTCGTTGGTGATGTGGACACCAAGGCTGGCTGTGTGCTCGATTTTATACACCTGTCAGGAACGGGTGTGGCTGAAATAGCCGAATTCACTAATTTGAAGGGGTGTCCACGTACTTTTGTATATATAGTGTATCTCTTCCATCAAGGTGACCTTCAAATTAGGTCACTTGTACATAGAAGATGAGGTTGCAATGGTCACTAAATTGAATTACACTTTAAGCACCCATTTGCTTTGTCCTTTCACTTTCTCCCTGCTGGTATTGTCACCGCACAATACAAATTCTACCTCAAAACTCCAGCAGTGAAGAAATCATATTGCCCTTTGCAGGAAACCCTTATTGGATGAGCATGCAGTATGAACAGAGATGCCACGGTACGGTAGTCATGTAAAGTATTCAGTAGTAGTTTAGCAGAATCTTTTTGAGAAGATGATTCGCAACACAACATGAGACATGACAATTATCCCCGGTAAAATTGCCGTTAGTGATGCACCTGAATATGTGAAATTGTGAGTCCTCACAATGCCAAAATGATAATAGGGGAACCTTGTGTCAGACAAAACCCTTCAAAGAACACCAGCATTCACTGTAAGATTCGTAGTCAGTGCAATTTACACAAAATTATAAACAACAACCATAATGGCAGGGCATGAGCTGAAAATGTGTTTAGTGGATTGGACCAGCAGCATGAAGCCCCATATAAAATGTACCCCCCTCTGAAGAGCTATCTGCTGGGTAGCCTAGCCCCTCTGAGTGTGTACACAGTGTCAGCTCTGCAGGAGGAGAGGGGAATGATGGGAACACAGGGCCCAGTGTAATTACCCACACTCTACTATGGGACATGTGTTACACTGATAAGCCCTCTGTTCATCTATCTCTCTTAAAAATCAGTTGGCCTTCAGAAAGTTGGCTTGAGGGCTTGGCATGGACTGGATGCCTGGCTGGGCATCACACTGAGCACAAACTGGACACTCATTCTCATTCCATGGATCCCCTCTTAGTCTTTCTTCCTTTCTTTCTGTCTACATTCTGTGTTTCCATAGTTAAGTACTACGAATGCTGATTTCAAGGTCATCTGCAGCAACTCCTGGAGTTATCATATTGCCTAGGGAAATATGAAATACTGTATCTTTCTAGCTCACTGCAGTTACGCCAACATACAATTCTATGTGTTGTCATTATGTATTCAGATTATGTCATTTGTCTGACAGAAAAACATGAGTTGGAAGAATAGAGAGAGTCAAGCTAAATGAAAGAGCTTCGTTGTGGATGTTTGTGGGCCTTCTAAGCTCTGTAGCTAAATTTCAAATGCATACTAATCTCTGGCATTATCAATTCTATGTGAAATGTTGATGAACACAAAATAATTCTCAAAAGTACCTCAGCTTGAGAATCGATGCAGAAAGGGACAGAGGGATAGAGAGATGGCCAGCCTCCCAACAAGGCAGTCAAAGTCCATTCTCCTTAGAGCTATGGCAAACAATTACTTTGGTTCCACTTACTCTTGACACGTTCCCTAAATGTGATAAATTGCAGTAGTGGATGGAAATAACATTCTAAACTTTATTAGATTAATTTTGTTTTGTTTCCCCCAAACTTTAAAACATAATGAATTGATTTCAAGTTCTTTCTGCTCTTAATTACTGTACTATTTGGATGCTTTTAAATTAGAGATGTGGTTGAGGTCGGGATGAATTGATTTAATTCCCATAAGATTCTAAGCAGAGTGAGCCAACCCACACCGGTCTCTCTCTGTCTCTCTCATTCTCTCTCTCTCTGTGTCTCTTGCTCTTTCTCTCTCTTTCTCTTTCCCTCCACCTCTTTCTATCTCTCTCTCTCTCTCTCTCTCTCTCACACACACACACGCATGTAAGCATGCACGCAAGTACACACACACACACACTTGCGTTTTCTCTTTCAATAGATGCATATAACATAACGATACTAACACCTGAAAGACAGTGTAACAAATTCATACAGAGGCAATATTTATTCATTTAAGGCAGATTACTATAGAAACGGGTTTCTTTCAGAGCTGAAGCGCACTGCGTGTTGAGTGTGACATACTGACTAAAGTGATTCTGGCAGTAGTGAAGCACACAGCAAAAGCATGAAAAGTGAAAGTGTTGATGCCTCATTGTTCATGCACAGTGGAAAACACTGCTCCTGCTCATTCACATGCATGAGCTTATCTGCCTTTGTTGAGACAGCAGCCCACAAGGATTCTCCTGAAATCAATTTACCAAGCCTGTGCCAAGGCGCTGATCAACAATTTAGAGGCCATCGATTTCAGGGCTGCAGGGACTGGTTAACTGGTATATTAGGAGTCTTCATGCTAGGCCGGTTCAATACCCCATATAGAGAAGGTATAGATTATGAACATCTCCAGCTGCCGAGCAAGAGAAGAAAAGGAGCATCAAATATCTCCTGGGGGTATTTTAATCAGGGTTTGTTAGTGAATGCTGATGGTTATTGCACAACAAAATGTCTCTCTATGAACAATTATGTGATGAATTTCGACCTTCTGCTTATCAAACCAATATGATGGAGATATCCCTTTTCCAACCTAGAGCTACTTCATTCCCTGCAAGGCTTTGACTCTTTGCTTTGACTCTCTTGCTCTCCGCTCTGCCTGTGTGAGGGAGGGTTGCCATGCAACAACCTTATAAAACAGAGATCATGCAGTAATGCTATGTGGCACTCTGTGATTTAATCAGCACACCCACTAAGCCATAAATCATCATCAGCTGTGTATTACTGCACCATAAGACAGCCCTTCTTTACACCTACCTGAGAGACTTAGACCTAAGCCAATTGGCTATGCATGAAGGCCCTTTGCTTAGCTGCACACTCTCAGGGAAAAGTGTGAATCAAAAACAACACATAGATTCTGAATTGAATAGTCAATGTGCTTGGAGGTCATGTGGAGCACAATACTATACAGATGTAGGATCTTAATTTGAGCCAGTTTGCTACAGCAGGAATATAATCCTGTAGCAACAGGAAATGTGAATTATTCATGTGGATTATAATTAATGGGCATTTATGTAGGAGTTGATACATTTTTTGTAAGGGAAAATCAAGTCTGAAATTTCAAAGTAGAAATTACAAACTTCAGAAGCCTTTTTAAACCTTAAATACACTACAGGTTTTCCTGCATTGCAGGAAAGTTCTCCTGCAGCAAGGTCATCAAATTAAGATCCTACATCTGTAGCAGCCTTGCTTATCTCTCTACCCTGATCGGCTAATTCACCAACCTGACCACTTTTCCCTGTCTCTCCCCTGCCTCCTCTTTGTGTAATATTGATCATTCGTGGCCCCTTTGTTCTTAAGTAAGGGTTTGGGGAGGCACAGGTGACTGTACACCTTATCTGAATCCCACAGCTGTGTCCCCATCGCCGGCTGGATCATCTGTCGACGGGAATTTAGTTGGGGGTGTTTAAAATTAGATTTAACATCTATCATTTCCCTGGGCTGAATGGGTTTGTGTCAGCTCATGGCAGGGGCAATCCTTCACCGGGCGTCCGTCTGTCCCGGCTCAATAGCCCATCAGTCAAGCCTGCGAGAGCAGCAAGGTGACAGAAAGGGCCAGCTGTGAGAGGAGGAGCACGGGAGATAAAATATCACCACGGGACAAACCACAAACAATTTGAGAAATAAAACACAAAAGATGCCTCTGGAAAACTGAAGCAAATGTCAACGATATCAAAAGATTCCCTTTAGAACTCTCGGGAGAATCCACAGAAAGGATCCTGAGAGCTGTCTGTGGTCAATGGCTAGGTTGAAGATGACAGGTTAGGACAAGTTATGATTCCATGTGGAAGCTTTTCGAAAAAGACCTCAGCCCTCAGCCAAGACACACATCACAGTAAAGGTAAAGCTTGTCTTAACCCTGATCCCAAGTGATAATTCTTCTTATCATGTCACCTCTCCTGGTACAGTTAAAAGGCAGATCCCCTCGCTTCCTATTCTTAAAGTAATCAGAATAATAATCTGTTTTGAATAGGATGGTTTTGTAAATCAGTGAGTTAACCATGCGGCTGTGTATGATCACAGATAGAGTATAATAAATATTAAAAGCCATGACCTTTCCCTGAAAGATGCATTTCTTGATACTATGGGGAAACTAGCAGAATATAACTCAAATTCATCATTTTAAATTCAACATAATCTGAACTACCAGTAAAATCTATAGTCCCTTCCTGTAAATCCTTCTAGCAGGTTCCACATGTTATGACCGCTTTGTCTTTGCTCCCTTCTCTCTCTCTGCTGTACTCACAGAGGTGATAGATAAGAGAAGACTAGCGAGTATTTGAACAGTTGAAACTACTGCAGTATATAGAGGTCTGACAGTATGTCAAAGCTGAGAAATGGATTATACAGAACTAGTAACTTAAATTGAATTTATGAATCTAGCAGCAGATCTCTTCAGAATATCATTATGAAAAAGGTCGTAGCGGTCTTTTGGTCCATCACAAATACATTTTTTATATCAATAGATGATTACTGTATATTATGTGCTATTTTTTACAATTATGTATTTCAATTATATCAGTAAATGAGACATAAATAGATTTTTGCATGTTACTAGTTTGTTTGAAGTTGGCCTATACTGTATTTGGTAAATTGAATCTATCATAATCTATCTGTCAACAAACACTATGTAACCAACATTAAGTTCCCTCTCCAGTCTACACAATATGCTCTAGAGTTATTTCACTCTTATTCTTGCATATTCTTGCATTACAATCTTTGTGTGTGCTCGTGTATGTGTGTATGTGTGTGTGTGTGTGTGTGTGTGTGCGTGTGTGCGTGCGTGTGTGTGTGTTTGTTTGTTTGTACGCGTGCATGTGTGCACGCCAGCCTGTCTCTGGCTGTACATGCATCTCCTACAGCATCTGTGAGCTAGGTTTTTCCAATCCTTTGCTTTGGAACATACATAAGATCAGCCTATTTTAGCCTCAATCAGCTTATTGGCCTTGTCTTGAGAGATGTGGCAGACCTGGCAGGTTGTTGACATAGAGCTCAACATGCAGAATGAGTCCATGCCTCAGTTCTACTGAAGCCATGGGCTTTGTTCGAATCACCTGTGAGAATATAATTATTTTCTTGAGCATACATTCTGCAGGGGTTGGCGCTTCAAAATGCCTTTCACACTACTAATGAGTTCATACGCATGTGGTTCTGGACTAAAACATTGCCAATAGATCTGATTAATGCATGATCGTTTAATGGCTAATTGCAGCGCTAATAAGTATTCATTAGATCTTAGTCATAAGGCCATCTATCGTCAGAGAGTGTGAACATTAATCACCATGGTCAATAGATTAACTAGAAACTTCAATATCTATAAAACATTTCACTAAGGTACAATCGCCTTCGGAACAGCTTGAGTTATTGAACTCAAGTCATTTTGATCCCCTCGAAATTTCACCATGGATATGGAGTAACATTTGTATCTCTTTTCTCCCATTTTGACTTATCTATAACATAAAGTCACCTTTGTGATAACCTATTGTGAGCACAGTTAAGAGAGGAAAACATGAAAACATTGATACATCTGTTATTCTGTCAGTACAATGTCCTGGATGTGTCACTCTCACAAACTTCCCACATAGTGCAACAAGGTCACTGTTAGCTGAACGCTTGCTCATTACTATGGTAAAACTTACATGAAAGGCAGACGGATGACTGACATACTCAGGTTGAATTTTGTCTACATTTTGATTTGACACACACACACACACACACACACACCAGCACTATCCATCTTCATATGTTCCTGACAAGCAGTTTGCCTTTGTCACGATCGTCTATAACAGGAGACCAAGGCGCAGCGTTGCGAGTGAACATGATGACTTTTAATTAGACAAGCACGTCAATACAAAACAAAAGACGAAAGTGAAGTCCAACAGTAACAAAGACTAAACTTGGAACAAAAACCCACAACCCACATGAGAACACAGACAGAATAAATATGGCTCCCAATCAGAGATAACGAGCCGACAGCTGACACTCGTTACCTCCGATTGGGAGTCACACGACACCACAATTAACACACCCAAAACACAACCAACCGAATACACCCTTACAACCAACCCCACAACAAATACCCAACAAAACAAACACACCCTGGTTCATTCACAACGTCCCGGAACCAGAGCGTGACAGTACCCCCCTAAAGGTGCGAACCCCGGACGCACCAACATAAAGACTAGGGGAGGGTCTGGGTGGGCGTCTGTCCACGGTGGCGGCTCTGGCCCCGGTCGTGATCCCCACCCCACCACAGTCACAAACTGCTTAATAGGCAGCACCGGACTAAGGGACAGCACCTGACTAAGGGGCAGCACCGGACTAAGTGGCAGCACCGGACTAAGGGGCAGCACCGGGCTAAGGGGCAGCACCGGGCTAAGGGGCAGCACCTGACTAAGGGGCAGCACCGGACTAAGGGGCAGCACCGGGCTAAGGGACAGTACCTGACTAAGGGGCAGCACCGGACTGAGGGGCAGATCCTGGCTGGCTGGCTCAGGCGGATCCTGGCTGGACGGCTCTGGCGGATCCTGGCTGGCGGAAGGCTCTGGCTGATCCTGTCTGGCAGAAGGCTCTGGCTGATCCTGTCTGGCGGAAGGCTCTGGCTGATCCTGTCTGGCGGAAGGCTCTGGCTGATCCTGTCTGGCGGAAGGCTCTGGCTGATCCTGTCTGGCGGAAGGCTCTGGCTGATCCTGTCTGGCGGAAGGCTCTGGCTGCTCCTGTCTGGCGGAAGGCTCTGGCTGATCCTGTCTGGCGGAAGGCTCTGGCTGCTCCTGTCTGGCGGAGAGCTCTAGCGGCTCCAGGTCTGGCGGACAGCTCTGAAGGCTCATGGCAGACGGGCGGCTTTGCAGGCTCAGTACAGACGGGCAGTTCCTGCGGCGCTTGGCAGACGGACAGTTCAGACGGCGTTGGGCAGACGGGCAGTTCAGGCGCCGTTGGGCAGACGGGCAGTTCAGACGGCGTTGGGCAGACGGACAGTTCAGGCCCCGTTGGGCAGACGGCAGACTCTGGCCGTCTGAGGCGCATCGTAGGCCTGGTGCGTGGTGCCGGAACAGGAGGTACCGGGCTGAGGACACGCATCTCAGGGCTAGTGCGGGGAGAAGCAACAGGGCATGCTGGACCCTGGGGACGCACCGTAGGCCTGATGCGTGGTGCCGGAACTGGAGGTACCGGCCTGAGGACACGCATCTCAGGGCTAGTGCGGAAAACAGCAACAGGGCATGCTTGGCCCTGGGGACGCACCGTAGGCCTGATGCGTGGTGCCGGAACTGGAGGTACCGGGCTGAGGACACGCATCTCAGGGCTAGTGCGGGAAGCAGCAACAGGGCATGCTTGGCCCTGGGGACGCACCGTAGGCCTGATGCGTGGTGCCGGAACTGGAGGTACCGGGCTGAGGACACGCATCGCAGGGCTAGTGCGGGAAGCAGCAACAGGACGCACAGGACTCTGGGGACACACAGGAGGCTTGGTGCGTGGTGTAGGCACTGGTGGTACTGGGCTGGAGCGGGGAGGTGGCGCCGGAAATACCGGACCGTGCAGGCGTACTGGCTCCCTTGAGCACTGAGCCTGCCCAACCTTACCTGGTTGTATACTCCCCGTCGCCCGACCAGTACGGGAAGGAGGAATAACCCGCACCGGGCTATGTGGGCGAACCGGGGACACCATGCGTAAGGCAGGTGCCATGTAAGCCGGCCCGAGGAGACGCACTGGTGGCTTGATGCGTAGGGCCGGCTTCATGACCTCCGGCTCAATGCTCAATCTAGCCCGGCCGATACGTGGAGCTGGAATGTACCTTACCGGGCTATGCCTGCGTACAGGAGACACCATGCGCTCTACTGCGTAACACGGTGTCTGCCCGTACTCTCGCTCTCCACGGTCAGTCCAGGGAGTAGGCGCAGGTCTCCTACCTGACTTCGCCACACTCCCTTTTAGCCCCCCCCCAAGAAATTTTTGGGTAGTACTCTCGGGCTTTCAGCCTCGCCTCCGTGCTGCCTCCTCATACCACCTCCTCTCTGCTTTAGCTGCCTCCAGCTCTTCACGAGGGCGGTGATATTCCTCCGGTTGTGCCCAAGGACCCTTTCCAGCCCGTATCTCCTCCCATGTCCATGAATCCTTTGGAGGCGTCCATAAATCCTGTGTAGGTAGGTCCTGTTGTCGCTTGTTACGCTGCTTGGTCCTCTTGTGGTGGGTTTTTCTGTCACGATCGTCTATAACAGGAGACCAAGGCGCAGCGTTGCGAGTGAACATGATGACTTTTAATTAGACAAGCACGTCAATACAAAACAAAAGACGAAAGTGAAGTCCAACAGTAACAAAGACTAAACTTGGAACAAAAACCCACAACCCACATGAGAACACAGACAGAATATATATGGCTCCCAATCAGAGATAACGAGCCGACAGCTGACACTCGTTACCTCCGATTGGGAGTCACACGACACCACAATTAACACACCCAAAACACAACCAACCGAATACACCCTTACAACCAACCCCACAACAAATACCCAACAAAACAAACACACCCTGGTTCATTCACAACGTCCCGGAACCAGAGCGTGACAGCCTTTGGATCAATGTCAACAGCGTACAAGCAGAGGTGGCAAACGATGACCTTATGTTCTACAACAGAGTCAAGCATGATTGATGACCTCAGCATGTGAGCAATACCTGCAACATGCTCTGTTAAATCCAACAAGCCATCCATCTACAGTTACATTATTCCAAAAGCCTCCCACTAACTTGCCAGACATACTTTGCACTTTAATATTTTACTCCAGTTATTTTGTGTGGTTCTTTATTATTTGGTGAATTAACCAAATCGTACATTTCATTTGGTTGTAACATTTCAGTGGTTAGAGTGGACAGTATGTTGATTGAAACTGTTAAACCTCTATAGTGATATTACACAATCTGAAACACTTGGATGATCATGCTGATTTAAGCTGATTTGCCCCCATTTCAGGGCTTTCAGCAATAGTTCCTACTGCTCTCAGCTGATGTTTGAAAGCCAGAGGTCCACACAGCTAAAATTATTTTCACTGTGATATACTCCCTGCAGTTTGAGCTTGTGCTGCTTGGGAATGGGCAGGAAATTATGATGATATTTTATGTCCATTGATTTCAGAAGAGAGATTTATATAAAGTATAATGTCTATTGATAAGAATGGATTGGCAGCCAGGGTTATGGGCTGGTCCCACTCTCACTCCAGTAAAAACAAACTATTACTCTAGAGGGCCTAAATCAATGTCTCATTCATTCTCCTTTAGGTATTATTCTGCTGCAAACAAATAAGAAAGTAAATACAAAGATGGCAGAAAGCGCAACATACTTTGACTAGTGTTTAAGTCTGTCAACTCAGAAATGAATGACATTCTAAAGAAAACTACATCCAAAGCAAAAGCAACTATGGATGTACAGATGAAGTCGGAAGTTTATGCTGTGGGGGTGCTTTGCTGCAGGAGGGACTGGGGCACTTCACAAAATAGATGGCATCATGAGGAAGGAAAATTATGTGGACATATTGAAGCAACATCTCAAGACATCAGTCAGGAAGTTAAAGCTTGGTCGCAAATGGGTCTTCCAAATGGACAATGACCCCAAGCATACTTCCAAAATTGTGGCAAAATGGCTGAAGGACAACAAAGTCAAGGTATTGGAGTTGCCATCACAAAGCCCTGACCTCAATCCTATAGAAAATGTGTGGGCAGAACTGAAAAAACGTCTGCGAGCAAGGAGGCCTGCAAACCTGACTCAGTTACACCAGCTCTGTCAGGAGGAATGGGACAAAATTCACCCAACTTCTTGTGGGAAGCTTGTGGAAGGCTACCCAAAACGTTTGACCCAAGTTAAACAATTTAAAGGCAATACTACCAAATACTAATTGAGTGTATGTAAACTTCTGACCCACTGGGAATGTGATGAAAGTAATAAAAGCTTAAATAAATAATTCTCTCTACTATTTTTCTGACATTTCACATTCTTAAAATAAAGTGGTGATCCTAACTGACCTAAAACAGGGAATTTCTACTAGGATTAAATGTAAGGAATTGTGAAAAACAGACTTTAAATGTATTTGTCTAAGGTGTAAGTAAACTTCCGACTTCAACTGTACATCTAAAACTATTTCACACAACAATAAAATAACCTTTGAATATTGTATACAAGTCTCCTTGTGACAATCCACCAAATTACTGGGGTGTTGCAAGACAGCAGTGAAATAGGTGTAAACAGAAGCCTTGTGGTCCAAAGATGTTTAATCAACAGCATCTACTGACTACAAGGGGTCATAAAAAGGAGGTATTGTACAACAACACAAATGCCTGAGACAGACAAATATGTGTGTTCGTGTTACTTGGGCTGTTGTAATGAACTAGGACATGATTTATAAGACTTTACATTAGTATGCAAACAAAAGAAGATAATGTAATATACAATGAAAATGTGTTCCCCCTATGACGAACCATGTAAAGTAGATATATCTAACATGAATACCCCCATGGGCAAAACCCATGGTGTCTGTTGGATGTATAGTAGGAATCGACAACAGACAGCAAAAACAATTAATCAGGTAAAATCTGGAGTAGAATGGGTAATGCCATCAGTGATTTCCAGCTCAAAGAGGAATTGATATAGAATAATTTAACTATCCTCCAGCTGGAATGAAGAGAAACTCCACTCTCTCTGTGAATTGGTTATTAAGACCAAACAGCATTGTGGCATCAACATGCTTGACAACACAGAGGAATATAAATGGAACACAAAAGTGGAACATCAAACTTTCAATATCATATCTGACACAGCAGACAGAGCAAACATCAGTTATTCCCCTTCTAAAGCAGAGGAAAACAACTCTCAGAAAGAGTGAACAAAACAAAAACATATATATAACCAAAGTGAAGTAAATGAATCCAAACAAAGTATATCATTTTTCTAATGTACATAACCTCTGAAATTAACTTTTTCTTCTCTCTCCTTTGTGTATGGCACTTTCATTCTCTCTGCTAGTAACTCCTATCAGAAAATTAAACGTTACATTTCCTCTTCTGGCTGGTATCAGGGCATTCAGCGTGAAATTAAAAGGAATGCATTCTGAGTCCAAAATAAATGTGCTCCTCTGATGAGGTTGGAGTTCGTCCAAGCCACTGAGATAAAATGCTTTTTACACATATTTCCCTATCTCCTGCTTATTATTGGTCAAGATTCATGACTCATTCTCTGGGGGAAGGAAACTCTGTGCCAAAGGGAGTTTACTGGAGGAAATCAGACTTTTACAATTGGCTATAGTCACAAAATCACATTTTATTTCCAGCTATTACACATTTCAATTTTGTATAGCAGTATAGCTCAGTCCTAAATTATCCAAGTAATCTTTGTCCATTGAAAATAGACATCTACAGTAGTAGCACACATCCAGTAAATTGTTTCTTTGGGTGATATCCTATAATATTGTATAATGATAAAGACTATCCATTCCTACCATTTCAGTGTAGCCCACCTCAACAGAAGAAATCGCATCTGTTTGCTAACTTTGTCATCATCTACAGTAAACTACAACACATTTTGTGGCATGTATATTCTGACAATGATATAGATTTACCTCTAGAAGAAACGGATAGTCTTGCCAAGTTGTTTTTGAATGCTTAAAGGCCCAGTGCAGTCAAAAACGTGATTTTCCTGTGTTTTATGTATATTTCCACACTATGAGGTTGGAATAACACTGTGAAATTGTGAAAATGATGATAATGCCCTTTTAGTGTAAAAGCTGTTTGAAAAGACCGGCTGAAATTTCAGCCTGTTTTGGTGGGAGGGAGTTTTGGCCTTCCATTGTGGCATCACCATGCAGTAAATGAGTTAATAGGCCAATAAGAAAGAGAGTTCCAAACCCCTCTGCCAATAGCAGCTAATTTTCAGTTTTCCCCATCCCCACTCAAACCACTCCCAGATAGTCCTAGCAAAGTTCTTGCTTGAGAAATTGCTATTTGCTAAGACGCTATTTTTGTTTCTTTTTTACCATTTTAATAAAACAATCACAATTCGGTACTTAATTGTTACCCAAAAATGATTTGTTATTGAGATTTTTAAAAAGGGCTGCATTGGACCTTTAAATAATCATTCAACTTTCCAGACGAGCTGTCACTGTGCAAATGGATGTCATAACCCCAGGGGGATGGGACTGATATACTGTTCAAACTCATCAGGCTCTGTTTGGCTCACCTGTATAGTGTCTTTGTGATTCATAATCTATATATATTAAAATGGGAGAGCCGGAGAATTAATGAAGCCGCATGGCATGCTTCTCCATTTGTACAGGCACTGCTTATCCTAAAGACCCCCTGTATTCTACTCCTGTAAAATGTATTACACTGTACTTATTTCTGGAGGAAACAGTGTGAGGTATTATTAGAAAATTAATTAAATGTAGTGAACTTCATATAGAGAAGCTCGATTAATGCTCAATAGCCTACATGACCCAAGATTATCGATTGTTGGTTTTCAAGAAAACATTTTCTTAAACTGATTTCAACTCCTGAAAAGATCATGCTTATATTTTAACTGATGATTACATGAACACTTGGCTACCCATATTCGTTTTGATTAAATAGTGCATTTTTGGATGCACTTATGCTGTGTGCATGTATCCTGTTTTCTTTCTTCTCTTCATCATACAAAATGGTCTCAACTCACAGCCCACTTACTGTAATTAATAGGGGTTGATCCTGGTCGGTTGGCCAAGTTCTGTGTTAGCTCTAGTTTTGCCAATCCTGCCATATTCATCATCCGCTGGTCTAATTGACTGATTAAACCCTAACAAGCATCCTGGCTCACAAATGGCTGACTTGCATGGCACAGATGGGAAAGATTCAAGTTTTCTATTTCTCTACTTCTCCTTACAGTTCTAACAAGGCGGTAGCAGGAATGCTGGCTGCCATATTGGATTGGATCGCGTGACATACTGTATGTCTTCGTACGTGCTGCTATTCTACAGCGTGGAGCATGACAGTGTGGCATCACATGACCTTCTAACGTGTCCTGCTGTGATTCTACAGAGAAGTAATAGCTTTGACATGAGAATGTGTTGTGACTCAGGGCAGGACAAGGTGGGCTGGACAGAGGTCAATAACAGTTTGTGGCAAGTATTGATTTAGCTGTAAACATGGAGACAAATAAGTTGTCATTTCAGGGGTATCATATTTTTCTGATACAGGCACTAAAACTCCAGATGCAATTCATGTCAATGCAGGTGACCATCCAAATCCTTTCCTCTAACTAAGAAACACAGAGACCTGGGCATGAATAGCAAATTCATGAATTAATTTTTCCTTTGGTATTTTCAGTAAACCATAGAGAAAGATTGCATTTGTCGTCTTGCCCTCCATCCTGCCTCTGATGTACAATGTGGTGGTAATAAAAAACCAATTTCCACAGAGGTCCTCCCAGACCAGTCACCACAGCTCTTCAGGTGTAGTTATGGGGACCACAAAATCCCTGCGGTAGCACTACAACCCAACTTCACCAGATCCAGGAGATTCAAGAAGAGAATGTGGTTAGTCAACAACAATAGCCTTTAAAACAGAAATAGTGTAAGGCGCTGTTTAGAGACTTTGGAGAGTGGAACGTCAACTATAAGATAGTTAAGACTAGACAGAGGCAGCACACAGGAGCTATGTATAACATGTCTTTATTATCTTGAAGCAACCACCATCTCCATCAGTTCACATGACAGACAGGAATTTGTAGACACAGCTCAGGCATTATTAATCAATGATGAACATCTGATTCTCATTGTTACAATAGCATAATGAATAAATACAAAAACAAGCTCCAAGAGAGATAATCTAAGAACTCACTGCAGGAAAAATAGCCCACCTCTGACCAGCAGACTGTACCATGGACACAGTAAGCATGCTCAATAAAACAAAGCAAGCACAACATAACACAGAACAGAGTTCTCTGCTAGGCCCGGCTACTTCTCCATCAATCTGCACCTATTAGAACAGCCACCAGCAATTCCACTCACATTACCTAGCCTGGCCAGGAGCGAAAACAGTTTGTCTAGGGGTAATTGCAATGACCAGAGGCGACCCTCTCTTGGCTAATGAAAGAATGCAGGGTAAGTAGGTATCAGTAGCATTGGAAATACCCTCACTCACCTCTCCAAGCATGCGGAGACCATAATGAAAAACACAGAGATCAATGGTGTGAGAAGAACCAAGGCAAAGGCAACGATACAATTGCACAGCTAAATAAATGGATTGTTTGACCAATGCGTGGCGCCTTTGGCACATTAGCCAATGTTAGTAATGCGCTATTGAAGCTGTGACCTCGGGGGCAAACCCATTAATGGGTGAAGATGGATGGGTCAGTACTAGATTCATTATCACAGTCATCAAAATCTGATTACTCCCACATCTCTTACTCAGGACTGTTAGGGGACTATTTTTACCACCCATGCAATAGCTTGAATAATTTCTCCCTGAATTCCCCATTATATGTCCATATTTGCAATAGGTAACACATCATTTGGTAATGAACCTCTGCAAAGGCTTCAATAAAACTGTTATCTGGAAAGATAGGGCATACTTCAATCATACACTAGGCTACAGAATAATGAAAGTAAAGAGATATCACTCTTTTTTATCCCAAACTATGAAACCTAGCACCCTCTCTGCTTGTTGGACTGACACTTGACTTAGCAGTTTTATTAAACTGAACAATGACGCAGCTGCAATCTATTTGCTCTTTCACATTGTTTCCCCCCACTCTTCTGTGAAGTTCAAAAACTTTACCTCTAGCCTATACAGCACCTTTTAAATCAAATTTGGTGTGACACTCTTGGAAGCGGCAGAGGGAGGAAGAGAGAAGCCGTTAATAATTTATGATAGCCACAGCTTTTCAAAGCACCGGAGCGGTCCCGCTCCCCAGACATTTAATTTGTCTGAAAATCAGCAACTGTGCAGTCGGATTATCGCTCGTGTCTGCCAATGTGACTGCATGTAAAAGCCTTCCACAGCACCAAAAGAGAGAGTTCACAAGGATGTTCCATACATCAGTCAAAGAATATGTAGGTAAGAATTGTTTTTATGGTCATCTTCTGATCCACCAGCCCCTTACTCACCATTTGGGTTCACGTGAGGTTGTATTTAAAAACAAAAATCTCAGGATCATCATGTGTGATCTAGGTGTTACAGCTTGATACTGACCAAAGAAGGCCCAGTAGTGGTTTCTTTCTATCTACACACTCTCAGCACTGGTCAAATGTCAAGTGAAATAATTGAGGCAGATTAAATTCCCTTTAGCAAAAATCATGCTTATTGTGTTCTATGATACAGCAGAACATTTGTCAAAGCAATGTCAGCATTCAAAGAATTACAAACATCATAACTTGTCATATTCACACAAAAGGGATACAAGGCAAACACACACAGCTACAAGGGGGTGACATTCATTTTGAAGAACTTCAATGCTTCCATCTAGTGATGACTCAAGATCATAACAGGTAGGCCTACTACAAAGTAGGTGAGAGTGGGGTAAGTTGAGCCATTCTTTACATTTAGCATCACTCCGTACAGGGAAATATATTCTTATTTCTAAGATATCTACATATATTTCAGGATGTTGTGTATCCCTGGAAATAATCAGAATTCATGTCAATATAACAGTTTTGAAAACATAGCTTGTCCAAAGAAAGTGGTCTCTTGGCAGAACTTACCCCCTGGTATGGGTAAGTTGAGCCATGGGACAGGGTAAGTTAAGCCGTCTACAAACTACCTTTTAAGAACTATGTCTATCTTTATTTCCCAAATACAATTCAACACAATCTCAATCACAATCGCTTTTTGTCTTTTAATTATTTTAAGCATCTTTTATAACAGGCTTAACTCCTAACAAACACTTTGTACGTTTTAACAGAGGCCCTGTTGTTACCTCATATGCCAGTGATAATTCCTTGCATTACGCCTGGGAAGAAAACAATTCAATTTGCTCAACTTACCCCATGGCCATTGAATCAACTTACCCCAAGGTAAACCTTTAGACTATATTAGCCCACACACCTAAAAGGATGCACTTTCATGCTAGGTTTAGGACCTCATGTTGAAGCATATTGAGACCAACTGATGTATAGAACAATCTTAAAATTATCTACTTTGGTTTAGATACAAGCATCATGAAACCTCAACGCAATAAATTATTTTGAATTGTTGAAAATCAGTTTTGGGACCTAACTTGCGTACCACTTTTTCCATGTTTCTTCCTTCACAGACTTCATGAACTGATGACCTCTTCCTAAATATTTGGTAAAATGATTAATTTTGTGTATAGTTTCCTAGAAACAAGGGTGGCTCAACTTACCCCTTTGGCTCGACTTACCCCACTCTCCCCTACACACAACCCAAGTCCTCTATAAACTGATCCTTATCCCTGGTCCTTATAGGCTTGTTGAAGAGCACTGTCAAAATGTCCAATACACTCACCACCTACAAGAGCATGCCAGTGAGATCCTCCTGCTGGAGAGCTGAATTTACAGTGCCTTCAGAAAGTCTTCACACCCCTTGACTTTTTTCCACATTTTATTGTGTTGCAGCCTGAATTTGATTACATTGAGATTGGCCTACACACAATACCCCATGATGTCAAAGTTGAATTATGTTTTTCATGAAAAGCTGAAATGTCTTGAGTCAATAAGTATTCAACCCCTTTGTTATGTCAAGCCTAAATAATTCAGGAGTAACAATTTGCTTAACAAGTCACATAAGTTGCATGGACTCACTCTGCATGCAATAATAGTTTAACATGATTTTTGAATGACTACCTCATCTCTGTACCCCACGGGTATAGATAATTGTAATGACCCTCAGTCGAACACTGAATTTCAAACACAGATTCAACCACAAAGCAGGGAGGTTTTCCAATGCCTCGCAAAGAAGGGCACCTATTGGTAGATGGGTTTTTTAAAAAGCAGACACTCTTTGAGCATGGTGAAGTTATTACCTATACTTTGGATGGTGTATCAATACACCCAGACACTACAAAGATACCGGCGCCTTTCCTAACTCATTTTCCTGGAGAGGAAGGAAACCACTCAGGGATTTTACCATGAAGCCAATGGTGACTTTAAAAACGTAACAGAGTTAAATGGCTGTGATAGAAAACTGATGATGGATCAACATTGTAGTTACTCCTCAAAACTAACCTAATTGACAGAGTGAAAATAAGAATGCCTGTGCAGAATATGCATCCTGTTTGCAACAAGGCACTAAAGTAATACTGCAATTGACTTTGTTCTGAATTCAAAAAGTGTTACCTTTGAGGCAAATCCAATACAACACATTACTGAGTACCACTCTCCATATTGTCAAGCATAATGGTGGGTGCCTCATGTTATGGGTATGCTTGTAATCATTAAGGACTGGGGAGTTTCAGGATTTAAAAAAATAGCGGAATGGAGCTTAGCACAGGCAAAATCCTAGAGGAAAACCTGGTTCAGTCTGCTTTCCACCAGACACTGGGAGATGAATTCACCTTTCAGCAGGACAATAATCTAAAACATAAGGCCAAATATACATTAGAGTTGCTTACCAAGAAGACAGTGAATGTTCCTGAGTGTCCGAGTTACAGTTTTGACTTAAATCTACTTGAAAACTATGGCAAGATCTGAAAACGCTAGTCTAGCAATGATCAACAACCAATTTGACAGAGCTTGAATAATTTTGAAAATAATAAATGGGCAAATGTTGCACAATCCAGGTGTGAAAAGCACACATTTCAAAATATATATATATTGCTTGTGTACACATATTTTGCAGATGTTATTGCAGGGACTGTTTCTAGCTCTAGCGCCAACTGTGCAGTAAATCCTAACAATACAAAACACACAAATCCAAAAAATTAATATAGAAATAGAACGAGCATTTTAATATTAACTGACCAAAAGCACAGAAATAAAAAAAGTGAAGACAATACAAACACTCACATCCTTCAGTATGCTCAGTAGAAAGCATCAACCTTTATGCAAAAACAGAGACTTTGTGGAAGCTTCTGATGGCTGTGAGACTTGTTGTAAAGCAGGCTTGCCTGCAACAGTTTGGTGCCGGTTGTGGTGGGGGTGAAATAAACATTTTTCTCCATGGTCTGTCCTGGCTGCAGGAGGTACACCCTACGAGGAACACAATACTATTAGAGAATAGCTGGACTAAAGAATGACAAGGAATGGCTGGATTAAATTAATCCAGGATGTCACTATAAGATCTATGAACTCCCCTATTCCTTCTACTGTTGCTAAAACCCTATAGATGGGTAAACTGACAACTTCACAAAAATGATGTGCGCGCTTCCATGGGGCAGAAGTCAGCGTGTTCTGGATGGCCAGATTGCTAGCAAGAATGACAAGAAACTGCAATTTGGGGAATTGTAAATGGCTAATTTCATATTGTTTTTGACACCATGTCTTGTTTTTAGGTGTTTTAACTGATTTCATGTCAATGCTAATATGGCAAAAATTCGCTAGCTAGTTAACCAACAACTGTAACAATGTATTTGAGAGACAACAAGTGCTCATTGTGCAAATGTATTTATGTTTTCAATAAACATTGTAGTCAAAATATAGCTTACATGTTGTCAACAATCTAACCCAGTCTGTTTTTTCCTATAGTTGCGCACGCGTCGGTTTTGTTGCTAAACAACCAACCCGTCTATACCGGATATATATATTTTTCATGTTATCGTTTCATCTTACTGTCTGAGACAGGCATTACAACCTGTGTGACCTTTTTAGAGAGAGGTCGGATCTTATGACGCAACCACTTACATTCCGTTCCATGAAACTGACAATCAAGAAGAGTATGTGGTCCTCTGTAGCTCAGCTGGTAGAGCACGGCGCTTGTAACGCCAAGGTAGTGGGTTCGATCCCCGGGACCACCCATACACAAAAATGTATGCACGCATGACTGTAAGTCGCTTTGGATAAAAGCGTCTGCTAAATGGCATATTATTATTATTATATTTAGTCAGCCACCAATTGTGCAAGTTCTCCCACTTAAAAAGATGAGAGAGGCCTGTAATTTTCATCATAGGTACACGTCAACTATGACAGACAAAATGAGAAAAAAATATCCAGAAAATCACATTGTAGGATTTTTTATGAATTTATTTGCAAATTATGGTGGAAAATAAGTATTTGGTCAATAACAAAAGTTTCTCAATACTTTGTTATATACCCTTTGTTGGCAATGACACAGGTCAAACGTTTTCTGTAAGTCTTCACAAGGTTTTCACACACTGTTGCTGGTATTTTGGCCCATTCCTCCATGCAGATCTCCCCTAGAGCAGTGATGTTTTGGGGCTGTCGCTGGGCAACACGGACTTTCAACTCCCTCCAAATATTTTCTATGGGGTTGAGATCTGGAGACTGGCTAGGCCACTCCAGGACCTTGAAATGCTTCTTACGAAGCCACTCCTTCGTTGCCCGGGCGGTGTGTTTGGGATCATTGTCATGCTGAAAGACCCAGACACGTTTCATCTTCAATGCCCTTGCTGATGGAAGGAGGTTTTCACTCAAAATCTCACGATACATGGCCCCATTCATTCTTTCCTTTACACAGATCAGTCGTCCTGGTCCCTTTGCAGAAAAACAGCCCCAAAGCATGATGTTTCCACCCCCATGCTTCACAGTAGGTATGGTGTTCTTTGGATGCAACTCAGCATTCTTTGTCCTCCAAACACGACGAGTTGAGTTTTTACCAAAAAGTTCTATTTTGGTTTCATCTGACCATATGACATTCTCCCAATCCTCTTCTGGATCATCCAAATGCACTCTAGCAAACTTCAGATGGGCCTGGACATGTACTGGCTTAAGCAGGGGGACACGTCTGGCACTGCAGGATTTGAGTCCCTGGCGGCGTAGTGTGTTACTGATGGTAGGCTTTGTTACTTTGGTCCCAGCTCTCTGCAGGTCATTCACTAGGTCCCCCCGTGTGGTTCTGGGATTTTTGCTCACCGTTCTTGTGATCATTTTGACCCCACGTGGTGAGATCTTGCGTGGAGCCCCAGATCGAGGGAGATTATCAGTGGTCTTGTATGTCTTCCATTTCCTAATAATTGCTCCCACAGTTGATTTCTTCAAACCAAGCTGCTTACCTATTGCAGATTCAGTCTTCCCAGCCTGGTGCAGGTCTACAATTTTGTTTCTGGTGTCCTTTGACAGCTCTTTGGTCTTGGCCATAGTGGAGTTTGGAGTGTGACTGTTTGAGGTTGTGGACAGGTGTCTTTTATACTGATAACAAGTTCAAACAGGTGCCATTAATACAGGTAACGAGTGGAGGACAGAGGAGCCTCTTAAAGAAGAAGTTACAGGTCTGTGAGAGCCAGAAATCTTGCTTGTTTGTAGGTGACCAAATACTTATTTTCCACCATAATTTGCAAATAAATTCATTAAAAATCCTACAATGTGATTTTCGGGATTTTTTTTCTCAATTTGTCTGTCATAGTTGACGTGTACCTATGATGAAAATTATAGGCCTCTCTCATCTTTTTAAGTGGGAGAACTTGCACAATTGGTGGCTGACTAAATACTTTTTTCCCCCACTGTATTAACATATTAGTCATTACAGTGAGGGAAAAAAGTATTTGATCCCCTGCTGATTTTGTACGTTTGCCCACTGACAAAGAAATTATCAGTCTATAATTTTAATGAGGGAAATAAGTATTTGACCCCTCTGCAAAACATGACTTAGTACTTGGTGGCAAAACCCTTGTTGGCAATCACAGAGGTCAGACGTTTCTTGTAGTTGGCCACCAGGTTTGCACACATCTCAGGAGGGATTTTGTCCCACTCCTCTTTGCAGATCTTCTCCAAGTCATTAAGGTTTCGAGGCTGACGTTTGGCAACTCGAACCTTCAGCTCCCTCCACGTTTGGCAACTCGAACCTTCAGCTCCCTCCACAGATTTTCGACGGGATTAAGGTCTGGAGACTGGCTAGGCCACTCCAGGACCTTAATGTACTTCTTCTTGAGCCACTCCTTTGTTGCCTTGGCTGTGTGTTTTGGGTCATTGTCATGCTGGAATACCCATCTATGACCCATTTTCAATGCCCTGGCTGAGGGAAGGAGGTTCTCACCCAAGATTTGACGGTACATGGCCCTGTCCATCGTCCCTTTGATGCGGTGAAGTTGTCCTGTCCCCTTAGCAGAAAAACACCCCCAAAGCATAATGTTTCCACCTCCATGTTTGACGGTGGGGATGGTGTTCTTGGGGTCATAGGCAGCATTCCTCCTCCTCCAAACACGGTGAGTTGTGTTGATGCCAAAGAGCTCGATTTTGGTCTCATCTGACCACAACACTTTCACCCAGTTCTCCTCTGAATCATTCAGATGTTCATTGGCAAACTTCAGACGGGCATGTATATGTGCTTTCTTGAGCAGGGGGACCTTGCGGGCGCTGCAGGGTTTCAGTCCTTCACGACGTAGTGTGTTACCAATTGTTTTCTTGGTGACTATGGTCCCAACTACCTTGAGATCATTGACAAGATCCTCCTGTGTACTTCTGGGCTGATTCCTCACCGTTCTCATGATCATTGCAACTCCACGAGGTGAGATCTTGCATGGAGCCCCAGGCCGAGGGAGATTGACAGTCTTTTGTGTTTCTTCCATTTGCGAATAATCGCACCAACTGTTGTCACCTTCTCACCAAGCTGCTTGGTGATGGTCTTGTAGCCCATTCCAGCCTTGTGTAGGTCTACAATCTTGTCCCTGACATCCTTGGAGAGCTCTTTGGTCTTGGCCATGGTGGAGAGTTTGGAATCTGATTGATTGATTGCTTCTGTGGACAGGTGTCTTTTATACAGCTAACAAGCTGAGATTAGGAGCACTCCCTTTAAGAGTGTGCTCCTAATCTCAGTTTGTTACCTGTATAAAATACATCTGGGAGCCAGAAATCTTTCTGATTGAGAGGGGGTCAAATACTTATTTCCCTCATTAAAATGCAAATCAATTTATAACATTTTTGACATGCGTTTTTCTGTATTTTTTTGTTGTTATTCTGTCTCTCACTGTTCAAATAAACCTACCATTAAAATTATAGACTGATCATTTCTTTGTCAGTGGGCAAACGTACAAAATCAGCAGGGGATCAAATACTTTTTTCCCTCACTGTATACACATTTGGAGTATTGGGTGGTATTGATATGGATGTTTAGAGTGGTACATATTTATGTTGCTAGGCAAGTACTTAATTGGTTCCTATCATGGAGTTTTGGTATTTTAGACAGGAATGTTTATGCTATTTTCATCTGATCTGATTGTTGAATTGTTCTATTCTAACTAGTTCAAGGATGTACTGATTTAACAGGGACTGAAAACAGAGTGTTATATTGTGTATCTCTCATCAGGCATATTAGGGGTTGAACAGAGTTGAACATGGTACCTTTTAACAATCATGGGTTTTCAAGAAATTGGGTTTGAGATGTCACTCATTAGACTATGCAATTGATAATTGCATAGCATTGGATGCTATTATAGTAGATAGAGGGGGAATGTATATGATTATATAGGGGATACATGTTGTACATGCTGGCCATCAAGATTAGGAAGGTCTTGGGAATTTAAATAAAGCTATGGGAAATATTAGAGACATGCAGGAAGGCATTAAGAGTAATAATTTTTAATATACATAATCTTATTCCAGTTTAGAGTCCATTGATAATGTTGATTGAGGAATGGGGAATGTATAACGTGGATTTTAAGGTTTACATTTTACATTTACATTTTAGTCATTTAGCAGACGCTCTTATCCAGAGCGACTTACAGTTAGTGAATACATATATTTATTTATTTTTATACTGGCCCCCCGTGGGAATCGAACCCACAACCCTGGCGTTGCAAACGCCATGCTCTATCAACTGAGCTACATCCCTGCCGGCCATTCCCTCCCCTACCCTGGACGACGCTGGGCCAATTGTGCGCCGCCCATGAGTCTCCCGGTCGCAGCCGGCGGCGACAGAGCCTCGATTCAAACCAGGATCTCTAGTGGCACAGTTAGCACTGCGATGCAGTGCCTTAGACCACTGCGCCACTCAGGAGTTTACGACTTCCTCAGTCGATCAGATAGCGCCCCAAGTGACCAGAGAAAAGCTTGGGGTTCCTCTGAATGAACATGGATGAAGAAGTTATTTTTATTTAGATATATTCATTTGAATATATTGTAATATCCATGTAACTTAGTAAGTGTCATGTATCTTTTTATTTGTGGGGATGATGTCTGAGGGAGACTTTTTAGTGGACTATGAGATAAAACTGAGTTAATCACAAACATGTAAGTTAGAATTCTCTGTTGCTAGGCAGGAACTTAATTGGGTCATTTCACTGTGTGTGTGTGGGTGAAGTGGGAATCTGACCTAGGGTCGAATTGCTTGCTCTTACTTAAATCCATGGCTGTCCTACCTTATCAGAGACTGAAACCAGACTGTGGCCTTTTGCCCCTCTCCTCAAACAAAGTGGAGGGAGAGCCGGGGTTGAACAGAGTTTAAACTAAACATGAGTGTTTTTGCAAGATAAGGGATTGATTGATTGTATTACTATTGATTCTGAACTGAATGAAAGTCGAATTTAGCCGCCATCATAGACAAAGGAAGCGGGAAACTGACCCCTTGACAAGAACTTTGATTTTTAATAAAGTATAGTGATGATTTTCCACAACATGTCATGATGTTAAGAATTTATTTCTATGTATGTTTTTTGGTAGCATGGTTTAGACTCTAATCATGTATATCTATACTACTGAATGTAGAACATGTTATTTTATATCAAGTTATAGGTGAATTGTTGGGGTTAAGTAATGTTATATCTGAGTAATGTTACTTTCCACAAAAGAGAGAGAGAAAAAAGGAGGATTGTTATGAGGTTTTCATAGTGTTGTGTGAACCAGGTTAAAGTTAGTAGATAAGTGACTTGGTGCCACAGAGTCTGCATTCCATTATGTCATGGGAGATTACTGATGTTTATGGTAGAATGATTGATGGATATGATATACTGACTTGGGGGAAAAGGGAATAAAATCAGAGAAGGGGGTGCCCACTGATGGTTAACAGATGTGTTGAAGAAACGTGTAATCAAAGCTATATAAGCTGAGATATGTTCTTTGTTCAGTAGTTCGGAAGAGCTAGAGGCAAAGTACTGTCTGTTTGTTATGCGAAGCATGGTACCTATTAAATATCTTCTTACATCATGAATTACTTGATACCCGAGAAACTCATCATAACAATCATGATGGGGACAATGGCAGGGGACCAACATAGCATAGCATAACATAAGTTAATAGGCACTGCACATGGATAATCATTATCAACTCTCAGAAAGAGACATTGTTCCACTAGAAAATTAACAAATAACAGTCAACCGATGTTTGAGACATCATTCTTCATTGCTCAAGGCCTTGCGTGTTACTGATGTACATATACTGTGCATTCGGAAAGTATGCAAACCCCTTGACTTTTTCCACTTTGTTACGTTACAGCCTTATTCTAAAATGGATTAAATCCCCCCCCTCCCCCATCTACACACAATACCCCATAATGACAAAGCGAAAACAGCTTTAAAAATAACAATTGTTGGAGCACCTTTGGCAGCGATTACAGCCTCGAGTCTTCTTGGGTATGACGCTAGAAGCATGGCACACCTGTATTTGGGGAGTTTCTCCCATTCTTCTCTGCAGATCCTCTCAAGCTCTGTCAGGTTGGATGGGGAGCTTCGCTGCACAGATATTTTCAGGTCTCTCCAGAGATGTTCGATCGGGTTCAAGTCTAGGCTCTGGCTGGGCCACTCAAGGACATTCAGAGACTTGTCCCGAAGCCACTCCTGCATTGTCTTGGCTGTGTGCTTAGGGTCGCTGTCCTGTTGGAAGGTGAACCTTCGCCCCAGTCGGAGGTCCTGAACAGGTTTTCATCAAGGATCTCTGTACTTTGCTCCATTCATCTTTCCCTCAGTCCTGACTAGTCTCCCAATCCCTGTCGCTGAAAATCCGCCAGGTTTCCTCCAGATGTGATGGTTGGCATTCAGGCCAAAGAGTTCAATCTTGATTTCAGGAGACCAGAGAATCTTGTTTCTCATGGTCTGAGAGTCCTTTAGGTGCCTTTTGGCAAACTCCAAGCAGGCTGTCATGTGCCTTTTACTGAGGAGGGGCTTCTGTCTGGCCACTCTACCATAAAGGCCTGATTTGTGCAGTGCTGCAGAGATGGTTGTCCTTCTGGAAGGCCCTTCTCCCATCTCCACAGAGGAACTCTGGAGCGCTGTCAGAGTGACCATCGGGTTCTTGGTCACCTCCCTGACCAAGGCCCTTCTCCCCCGATTACTCAGTTTGGCCGGGCGGCCAGCTATACGTAGAGTCTTGGTGATTCCAAACTTCTTCCATTTAAGAATGATGGAGGCCAATGTGTTTTTGGGGACCTTCGATGCTGCAGACATTTTTTTGTACCCTTCCCCAGATCTGTGCCTCGACCCAATCCTGTCTCGGCACTCTACGGACAATTCCTTCAACCTCATGGCTTGGTTTTAGTTCTGACATGCACTGTCAACTGTGGGACCTTATATTGACAGGTGTGTGACTTTCCAAATCATGTCCAATCAATTGAATTTACCACAGTTGGACTCCAATCAAGTTGTAGAAACATCTCAAGGATGATCAATGGAAACAGGATGTACCTGTGCTCAATTTCGAGTCTCAAAGCAAAGGGTCTGAATACTTATGTAAATAAGGTATTTCTGTTTTTTTATTTTTAATAAATTAGCAAACATTTCTAAAGACCTGTTTTCGCTTTGTCATTATGGTGTATTGTGTGTGATTGATGAGGAACATTTTGTATTTAATCTATTTTAGAATAAGGCTGTAACGTAACAAAATGTGGAAAAAGTCAAGCGGTCTGAATACTTTCTGAATGCACTGTATGACATGCTATGCAGACATGTAGGAATGCTTGGGATATACAGTATGTCTTATCAGTACCTCTGCTTTGCCTCACTGAACTTGAGTCATATTTTAGCTTACATACCTATTCTTAGCAGAACTTGTTTTTTTTGTAGGGTGAAATCAAAATATTTTTATTCTTTAAAAAACAAAGTTGATGCAAAGGACATGCTAGAAACCACTTGTTAGATTGGTACAAGTCATTCTTTTATCCACTGAATTTATGGCAAAAAAGTTAATCTTGTAACATTGTTATAAAACAAAGCGCTGAACAATGTGAAATTGACTACAGCGTTAGTTTCCTTGTGTCCCTTACGCGTTGTTAACACAGTGGCTGAATTGTCAACAACAGTAGCCTGATGGCCCCCAAATAGTAGTAATCCACAACTTGCGGTTGTTAAGAAATGCAAATCTAACACTTTCATAAACACCTCAATTATACACACACAGCATAACACCTGAATTAAATCCATCCACCAGACATCCAGATTGTTTTTTTTTTATGAACCCTTTTTTATAAGGCACTACATGAGTCTTGCAGAAAAGAGTTGTGACAAGGTTCATGATAATGACAAAATAAACAAAACATCACATTAAAAAAAGTATTATTAGTTCAGCTGCCATTTCAAGAGAATCAAATTGAAGGCTGAGACAGTCTGACCATTAAATGTGTGTGTGTAATTATCTTATGGAAGGGTTGTTAAGAGGTCAGAGGTCACCCACAGGTCAGAGAAATAAATAACACCATGTGGGGAAATAAAACAACCTTGGGAAGATACACTGAGTATACCAAACATTTGGTACACCTTCCTAATATTGAGTTTAACCCCACCCTTTGCCCTCAGAACAGCCTCAATTCGTCGGTGCATGGAGTCTACAAGGTGTCGAAAGCATTCCGCAGGGATGCTGGCCCATGTTGACGCCAATGCTTCCCACAGTTGTGTCAAGTTGGCTGGATGTCCTTTGGGTGGTGGACCATTCTTGATACACACGGGAAACTGTTGAGCGTGAAAAACCCAGCAGCGTTGCAGTTCTTGATACAAACCGGTGTGCCTACCACCTACTACCATACTCCGTTCAAGAAGGTACTTAAATATTTTGTCTTGCCCATTCACCCTCTGAATGGCACACATACACAATCAATGTCTCAATTGTCTCAAGGCTTAAAAATCCTTATTTAACCTCTCCTCCCCTTAACCTACACTGATTGAAGTGGATTTAACAAATGACATCAAAAAAGGACCATAGGTTTAACCTGGATTCACCTGGTCAGTCTAGGTCATGGAAAGAGCAGGTGTTCTTAATGGTTTGTAGACTCAGTGTATAGCCTGCCATTGCCATTGGCCAACATATTGTATGACTTCTTAAAATGCATCTGAAACCCAACTCTTACTGTAAAAGTCTGACTGTTCCTTACACCTGAGACTATGGCTAAAATGCCTAACTAATATAACAAATTCAGTATTAGCTTTACATGCTAATATTCCAGCTGATAATCACGTCCATATCCCAAGAATACACCTGCACAAACCACTTAGAAAACAAAACAAAAAAACACTCTGTACAAAAACATTATTTGTATATAAATAAATTAAATAGCCATCTAAAGCTAAAGTATTTTGCTAGGCAACTTAAGTGCTAGTACGGTCTGTGCTGTACAATTCTGTATTTTAACCACTTGGGTATGCTTCTTTGTTCTGAGATGGTATGGGGTGTTCCCATAGAAACAGAACCTCATTCTAATTCTGTGGTTGTTCCATTCCACCACATTCTCAGAACTCCAGTGGGGTCAGGTCCCCAAAGTCACAGTCAAACAGTTCGCTGATGCCCTCGTGCTCCTCTAGGCCAAAGTGGTAGTCTTGGTTCTGTGGAGGGGACAGGTTGATGAAGCCATCCAGTGGGTTCCCAAAGCACTCCCCACTGAGGAAGTCAGAGGATGGCAGGGGTGAAAGGTCAAAGTCCGGCAGCACTCCCAGGTTGGGGAATGGGTCGCCTTCCAGGAATGCTTCTGAAAGAGACAGAAAGAAAGGGAACGCACTTTTAGTGACCACAGCAAATAGCCATTGAGGAGTGTTCATGGATTTCTTGGAGAAATCTCAGACATTCCTGAACCTCAGGGTGACAGTGTGACACTAGTGAGAGCAGCTTACCCGCTTCACGACATAATGGCAGAGAGGAGGAGTTCTGTTGGGACGCAGCTGCTGATGTAATTTCCTGTGTGGAGCTGCACTGTGGTTGTTCTTCAGGCTGGGGCATTGTCTGGTCTGTGGCTTTAGAGGGGCTGATGCCTGTCACTGGGCTGCAGACACCAGAACTGTCCTCTGGACACAGGAAGACGTCGATGGGACCCTGAGTGCTCTTCAGGGAGACCTGATAGCCCTGCCAGAAGATGAAAGGAATCATTTATTGAAACAAAGGACACAAATCAATAGTTGTAGTTGGAGTGTAAACCACATTAGCTGGAATACAGTATTTGGTCCAGAAAATAGTATTGAGCAAGCGTCCATTGTTATTTTACCCTCCCACATACCTCACAGGGCTCTGAGACTTGCATCTCGGTCTCTGGAGGGGCTCTGATGACCATCACCAGCTGGTCAGGAGAGTCAAAAGACTTCCGCAGATCCTGGCACATCACATAACCCAGCGTGCCATTATGTTAAAGAAAAAACACTGCCCTATAAATGCATATTCAAACACATACAGTAGATACAAAAAGCACACACACACACAAACAGAGAGACAAGACAAGAGGATATTTCTTGTTCTGGGTATCCTCAGTGAGGAGTCTCAGCTGGAGGTTACACTTGGTAATGAGCTCATCCAGTTTCTCCTCCGCCTGTGTCAAATCAGAGACCTCTTTCTGTAGGTCCTGGTAACGGGAAACAGACGCTCCATCAATGTGGTTCCCCCTGTGACAAACAGAATGACCTCATAGTTAGGATAATGGAAAGAAGTGTTTCTAATACAAATATCCTGTGGAATCACTGATGTATGCATTCACTCATATATGTAGAGGCCAGCACAATAAGGATTGTAAGCCAGAAAGGCCAGAACACACTTTTGATATTGTCATACTGCATGTACAGTATAAGAGTTCAGACTTACAGCCATTGTATGTTGTTCTTTGATTTCTTGGAGATGAGCTGGATACCCTCTAGGACATTGGTGATGTCATAGATGCGCCTCTTCTGCACTTCCAGGACCTGCGAGGCCCAGTTGAGGTCCACCACCCCATCAGGAGACTGGGCTAGAAGGTCCAAGAAGCGCTTGGTGGTCAGGTTCAGAGACGTGTCATAGCGACACTTCTCTGTCGAAAGCTTTGGAACTGAGAGAGAGAGGGAGACAGGAATGAAAATACTTGTATTTATTACCTTTGGCCAAAATGATAATAGTTACAATTTAATTAAAATGAATAGTTATATTTGAATTGTGAATGTAAAACAGGGGGTCTTGTACCTCTAGGAGGTGCTGGTGTGGATGTTGGGGCTCTCCCAAGAGAAGGGGGGCGAGAGGTGCTCACATATTGGTGATCACTGTCCAAGTCCAGCTTCCTCTTCACCTGAAACACAAGGTAAAAGGTTAGTATGGATGCACACAGATACTTATTTCTCACACAGACACACTTTCTGTAGTCATTGTACAGGGATAACCTCATCCTAGTCACACTCCGGCGAACACCTATATCAAAATAGTTAACTACCGGAGGTCGTCCCAGAGTTGGCCGTCGCTGGTCCTGGACCACATCTGCAGGGCCTTGGGGGGTGGCGAACAGAAGGACCTCCCCAGTGTTGCTGGGGACTGCCGAGTTGAAGCCCACATTGCTGGGGGTGGAAATGATGACTATCTGGTGGTCTTCTAACAGGTCAATACTCCCAGCATTCAGAAGAGACTCAAAGTCTACCAATAGATCCTCCGACGTCTGACCTGATAGGAGCGTCTCTGACATCGCACACAAAACTGGGGTGTGTTGGGGCAGAATTCAAGTCCAATGGCTTGGTATGGTAGTATTAGCACCTTCTGACATATGTCATCTCTAATGTATGTGAATAATAGTGTAAATGTATTGAAAGAGTTGGCTTACAAATACTGAGGTTAACCATGTCTAATATTGACATTATCTTGCTGACAATCAAGCTTCAACAACAAAAGCTGACTCAATTAAAAATGTATGGTCAAATATAGGGCGTGATTCCTACCAATTAGCCAGCTATAAAATAAAGTTAGAGACGGTGGTTGAGGTTTCTGACAGTTGCAGTCTAATATACAATTGTTACAGTCCGAAACTATACAATACAGCAACACTTATTGTATATTGATAGTTGACAAAGGTGTAATAAACAAGCACCAATGTCAGCTAGCGTGCTAACTCGCTGCTAAGTTTTGCGGCAAGGCCACATCTAGCAACTCCTTTCCCTTTGTCAGCTAACTAGTTAATTTACTGTAGCTAACGTTAGTTGACATCAAAATAACGTTAGTTTGGAGCAAGTTGTAAACATAATGATAATAATTTGCTTACTGTGTTGCTAGCGAGCAGAGTTAATTGAATACTGTATCCAACGACCTAGAAAAGTTTAACTAGTTAGTTAACTAGCTGGCTTTCTAGTATTGTTAGCCAAGAAAGGGGGTTGTGTTCGCGTCAGGGTTAACTTAGAACACAACTCAATTTCATACGAAACCCTCAAGCAAAACATCAGCTATAACAAGTCAACAATCTAACTAGTTTTTACTCTTCCTAACAAAATTGCACTACCCCGAACGTCTAGTTTAACTTGGAAGAATAACTAACTGGATTTATATAATGCATCCTTTCAAAATGACAAAATGAGGGCAAGTTAGCATGCTAGCTAGCTAGATACAGTACTAGCCAACTCAGTTTTTCACCCCCTCGTTTTGGTCAGCACACCCAGGAAGCAATACGGCAAAACTGAAATAATGATAAATATTCAACCAAAAATCTACATATCCGATAAACGAATCATATGGATCATCTTGCTGAACACCTTGACTATAGTCCGTGCAAAATATGTATCATCTGGACCCCAAATCAACTGTTATTATTTGTTATTGTCCCAGCTGATCAGAACAAGTTGAGGTTTACCCGCCAAATCCTTTAGCCGCGAAATTGACACGTCAATCAATATCACGATTTCAATTGGCTGAGCGAATGAGCCCCGCTAAACTCAGAATTTCCCAGACTTGTCATTGGCTCCATGAAGTGCCACTCTCTGTGATACCACGCTTTTCGTTGTTTTGAATGGGAAAATGTTTTTTGGCGGATAAAATGTGAGAAAGTGTATAGTTGGACTATATCCTAAATCATTTGATTCACTTTATTATTTTGTAACTATTTTGTGAAGCAAATCAAGAGGGGTGCAGAAGTTACCACATCCATTAACATCTGACTTGGGATCAGCCTTTCCTACCCAAATCCCAAAGTAAAAAGAAAAGACCAAAACTGTTGGAACTGGCCCTGGACCAGCTGTTGGGAATCCGCCCACCTAACGTTATCGGACACGCAGTCGTATTAATTGAGCGCCTACACACAGAATAACTACAAGATGGCGCAGGCTATATTTGAAGTCCTGGAAGGTATCGATACATTTGATCATATTCACACTTTTATTTTAACAACATACTAATGGGTTTTAAGACAACGTTTTCTAGAAACAGTTAGGTTATTTTAGGTTATCTAGGAGGTTAATTTATATCAATGTGGTATGATAAAGCCTTTATAATCGATGCCAGAGAGCTAGCTAGCTAATATTTCGTTGAGCGAAATTTGATAATCTTCCATGCATTCTTTAGATTTGCTTGTGGTAATGCATTGCTTTTCCATTGGCTTGGTAATTATTTGAGAAGAAACAACAACTGCCACGAACTAGCTAACAGTTACCACCACGAGAAAATGGTAGCAGCCTGCAGTCTTGTCGGAAGAGCAGTGGCGCACCAGTCATATCACGCATTTTGATTTGTTCATGTCGTACTATGGTATATACACCATGATGTGCACTGTTTTGACCCCCATATATATTATTCTCTTCCAGGGATGGACAACCAGACAGTCCTGGCTGTCCAGTCTCTGTTGGATGGCCAGGGAGGTGTCCCTGACCCAAACAGCCAGAACGTCTCAGGCTCATCTACCATTCAGACAATGGGTGTGTGCTTCTCTCCACTTCCCCTTTATCATCTTGATCTGTGCATGACTGCATTTTGCATTGTGTTGATCATAGAGAGGAACTACATTAACACACATCAAACATGTATTCTGCATCTCCATTTATTGCCATTGAAATACTGAAGTGTTGATATATACCCAATTGTTCTCTACAGACGATGAAGACGTCTTTCTTTGTGGGAAGTGCAAGAAACAGTTCAATTCATTGTCTGCCTTCATGACCCACAAGAGAGAGCAGTGCCAGTCCAATGCCCCCTCCCTGTCTACAGTATCACTGGCATCTAGTAACGCCTACACCCCTGTGCCCTCCATTAGCTCTGTGCCACAGACCCCCGCCAACAGACAGGTGGGCACTGGCTTATTACTTATGGTTTTTATTGTTAGCTAAGATGTTTGTTATTACTTAGTCTCTTCCCACAGTGGAGTGCCATGAGTCTGGTATGAGAAAATATTTATTTATCTGTACTTAGCTACTGTATGGGCCAGTGAGTAGTACCATAGCATCCTCCAGAACAATCATTTGCTTGCATTGTAAATGCTGGCTAATGCAGTCTTCCTTTTTTCTTTGTTTTGCCATCCACATCAGGTAGCCACATACATCACAGTGCCTCCATCTCCTCTTACTCAGACACTGGTCCAAGGCAATGTTTTAGTGAGTGATGATGTTCTGATGTCTGCCATCTCCGCCTTCACGTCCATTGACCAACCCATGGCAGCTATGCAGCCCCCTATTCAGGTAAGTGGTTTTCATTTAATTCAGGTAAGTGGTTTTCATTTAATTAAGCTATTCTTCTACCTGTATTCACTCTATAAATCTTGTTTACTTTTCCTTCTCAGAGTAACCTGAGTATGCACACAGGTGCATCCTACCTCCAGCACCATCAGCAGTCCTCCCACTCTCTCCCACCTGGACAGTCTCAGCCTCTGTCCTCCCAGGTGCTGTCCAGTATCAGCAACTCAGTGGTCCAGGTCTACAGCACAATGCCTCAAATGTCTGTGAGTGGTAGTGCAGAGATTCACACCCTGGGCTTGCAGCCGTTCCAATCTGTACAGGTGAGCTTTTACTAATGCAATCTGTGATTTGCACAGAATGAGGAGGATGACAGACTTGTTTATTTACACGTCTGTACTCTGCAGTGTTTGGGCAACATCCTAAAGAGTTTGGATCATTAGTTCACTAACACAATACATGTATTATTTATGCCCCACAGGTCCCCAGTCAGTGTGTGGAGAGCCAGTCATTCAACACTCCTCCAGTATATAGCCCTGGGAAGCAAGGCACCAAAACCAAAACCTGCAGCATCACTGCAAACCTAACTGAGCTTGAGGAGTTTGACAAAGTGATCATTCCTAAACAACCCAGAAATGGCAAGAAATGCCAGGATGGAGCAGCAGGTATGATTTTGAGATACAAATGTCAATATACATATACAGTGCATTCGGAAAGTATTCAGACCCCTTGACTTTTTCCACATTTTGTTACGTTACAGCCTTATTCTAAAATGGATTGAATTGTTTTTTCCCCTCATCAATCTACACACAATACCCCATAATGACAAAGCAAAAACAGGCGTTTCAAATTTTTTGAAATGTATTATAAATAAAAAACGAAAAAATCACATTTACGTAAGTATTCAGAACCTTTACTCAGTACTTTGTTGAAGCACCTCTGGCAGTGATTACAGCCTCGAGTCTTCTTGGGTATGACGCTACAAGCTTGGCACACCTGTATTTGGGGAGTGTTTCCCATTCTTCTCTGCAGATCCTCTCAAGCTCTGTCAGGTTGGATGGGGAGCATCGCTATTTTCAGGTCTCTCCAGAGATGTTCGTTCGGTTTCAAGTCCGGGCTCTGGCTGGGCCACTCAGGGACATTCAGAGACTTGTCCCGAAGCCACTCCTGCGTTGTCTTGGCTGTGTGCTTAGGGTCGTTGTCCTGTTGGAAGGTGAACCTTCGCCCCAGTCTGAGGTCCTGAGCACTCTGGAACAGGTTTTCATCAAGGATCTCTCTGTACTTTTCTCTGTTCATATTTCCCTTTTTCCTGACTAGTCTCCCAGTCCCTTCCGCTGAAAAACATCCCCACAGCATGATGCTGCCACCACCATGCTTCATGGTGGGGGATGCTTCGTGCCAGGTTTCCTCCAGACGTGACGCTTGGTATTCAGGCCAAAGAGTTCAATCTTGGTTTCATCAGACCAGAGAATCTTGTTTCTCATGGTCTGAGAGTCCTTTCGGTGACTTTTGGCAAACTCCAAGTGGGCTGTCGTGCCTTTTACTGAGGAGTGGCTTCCATCTGGCCACTCTACCATAAAGGCTTGATTGGTGGAGTGCAGCAGATATGGTTGTCCTTCTGGAAGGTTCTCCCATCTCCACAGAGGAACTATGGGGCTCTGTCAGAGAGATCATCGGGTTCTTGGTCACCTCCCTGACCAAGGCCCTTCTCCCCCGATTGCTCAGTTTGGCCGGGCGACCAGCTCTACGAAGAGTCTTAGTGGTTCCAAATTTCTTCCATTTAAGAATGATGGAGGCCACTGTGTTCTTGTGGACCTTCAATGCTGCAGAAATGTTTGGTACCCTTCCCCAGATCTGTGCCTCAACACAATCCTGTCTCGGAGCTCTACGGACAATACCTTCAACCTCATGGCTTGTATTTTGCTCTGACATGCACTGTCAGCTGTGGGGCCGTATATAAGGTATTTCAGTTTTTTATTTTTAATACATTTGCTAACATTTTCTAAAAACCTGTTTTCGCTTTGTCATTATGGGGTATTGTGTGTGAAAAATATATTTAATCCATTTTAGAATAAGGCTGTAACAAAATGTGGAAAAGGTCAAGGGGTCTGAATACTTTCCGAATGCACTGTAGGTCTATATCCTAAGAAATTAATCTTTATTATTTATATTTCATGTTTCTCATTATTGGCTAAATAAAACAATGTTGTCCATTCTATCCATTGGCTTTTCAGCAGAACAAATGAAAGTAAAGTCCCAGAAGCTGAAGTGCAATTTCTGTGACAAAATCTTCTCCAAAAACTTTGATCTCCAGCAACATATCAGAAGGTGAGTTTCACAAATCGAGTTCACCAATCAGCTCAAACAGAAAAGCAATATCCATATGCATTGAATCTACCCAGCATAAGAATATCACATGTTTTACATTATAATCTTGGATGTCTCCACAGTCATACAGGGGAGAAGCCTTTCCAGTGCATTGTATGCGGCCGGGCCTTTGCCCAGAAGTCTAATGTGAAGAAGCACATGCAGACACACAAAGTGTGGCCCTCGGGCGTGGCCAGCACAGTATCCAGGCTGCCCATCACTGTCAAGGTGGTCCCACTGTGTGCAGAGGAGGTCATGGAGCAACAGGAAGAACAGGAGGAACAACAACAACAACATAATGAGGAGGAGGAAGAGGAAGAGGAGGAGCAGCCAGGTAATCATCTCACTGTCGAATCATGATAATTTCTCTATAGGCCACTGAGACCTTTTGAGGATGACATAGTGCTAATACGTAATGATTACCAAAATCCAAAGTCAATGAAATATGTAGTATTGTATAAGGGCTTAAGTATGTATTATAAATGTAGATTGTGTACTGAATGTGTGTCCAGAAGCCCCAGGTGAGCCTGAGGAGAGAGACTGTGACTCCCAGACTGATGTGGACAGCCTGGGTGATGGTGACTGCAAGCAGAACGGCCAGCAGGCCCAGACCAAGCAGATCATCCTGATCGACAGCTCCTACCAGTGCCAGTTCTGTGCCGGCAAGTTCAGCACCTACTTCCAGCTCAAATCTCACATGACCCAGCACAAGGGGGAGCAGGTGAGTCCACATGACCACATGAGGGAAGGATCTACCCGGATCAATAATGAAGCACTCATGCACAAGCCTTATTATGCACAGCGGCAATCAGTGCTAATATTATTTGGCAAACTTTTTTTGTCCTCCGATGCACAGGTATTCAAAAATGAATCTCTTCATATCCCAGTCTGTTGTCCCCACTTGCTTCAAGATGTCCACCATTGTTCCTGTACCCAAGAAAGCGAAGGTAACTGAACTAAATGACTATCGCCCCGTAGCACTCACTTTTGTCATCACAAGGTGCTTTGAGAGGCTACTTGAGGCCCATATCACTTCCACCTTACTTGACACCCTAGAGCATATTGCTCCAACAGATTCACGGACGACACAATTGCCATTGCTCTGCCCTATCCCACCTGGACAAGATAAATACTTATGTAAGAATGCTGTTCATCGACTACAGCTCAGCCTTCAACACCATAGTGCCCCTCCAAGCTCATCACTAAGCTCGGGGCCCTGGGTCTGAACACCTCCCTGTGCAACTGGGTCCTGGACTTCCTGACGGGCCGACCTTAAGTGGTGAAGGTAGGCAACAACACCTCCGCCACTCTGATCCTCAACACGGGAGCCCCACCAGGTGTGCTTAGCCCCCTCTTGTACTCCCTGTTCACCCATGACTGCGTGGTCATGCACGTCTCCAACTCAATCATCAAGTTTGATGACGACACAATAGTGGTAGACCTTATTACCAACAATGACGAGACAGCCTACAGGGAGGAGGTGAGGGCCCTGGTGAAGTGCTACCAGGAAAATAACCTCTCCCTCAATGTCAACAAAACGAAGGAGCTGATCGTACACTACAGGAGACAGCAGAGAGCGCATGCTCCCATCCACATCGGCGGGCCGCAGTGGAGAGGGTCAAAAGCTTCAGGTTCCTTGGCGTGCTGACAACCTGAAATGGTCTCTTCACAGACAGCATGGTGAAGAATGCGCAACAACGCCTCTTCAACCTCAGGAGGCTAAAGAAATTCGGGCTTGGCCCCTAAAACCATCACAAACTTCTACAGATGCACCATTGAAGCATCCTGTCGGGCTGTATCACCGCCTGGTACGGCAACTGCACCGTCCGCAACCACAGGGCTCTCCAGAGGGTGGTGCGGTCAGCCCAACACATCACCGAGGGCACACTGCCTGCCCTCCAGGACATCTACAGCACCCGGTGTCACAGGAAGGCCAAGAAGATCATTAAGGACCTCAGCCACCCGAGCCACGGCCTGTTCACCTCACTACCATCTAGAAGGTGGAGACAGTACAGGTTAATCAAAGCTGGGACAGAGAGACTGAGAAACAGGTTTTATCTCCAGGCCGTCAGACTGTTAAACAGTCACCACAAGCCGGCCTCCGCCCAGTACCCGGTACTCTATGCTGCACCTTAGAGACTGCTGCCCTATGTACATAGTCATGAACACTGGTCACTTTAATAATGTTTGCATACTGTTTTACCGAGTGTATATACTGTATTCTAGTCATGGCTCATCCTATATAACTTATTATTTAAATTTTTCTGGATTATGTGTGTATTGTTTTTTTATTGCTAGGTAATACTGCACTGTTGGAGCTTGAAACCTGCTATTACATCTGCAAATCTGTGTACGCTACCAATAAACTTTGATTTGATTTGTGTCAGATGTCTCTCTTAGAAGCTCTTTTCTCACCACTCATCCTTCTAAAGTTCCTTCCTGCTGTGTTTCAGGTATATAAGTGTGTGGTGAAGTCCTGTTCCCAGACGTTCCAGAAACTGGATCTGTTCCTGGAGCACATCCGGACGCACCAGGAGCAGCTCACCTACCGCTGCCACCTGTGTAGCAAGGTGTTCCCCTCGCTGTTTGAGCTGGGGGTGCACCAGTACTCCCACTGCTTCTGTCCCCAGCAGAACCCACGCAAGGAGTCCACTTTCTATAGGTCAACTTCACCATCTCCACTCTTCTAATTAGGCCATACTAATGCTTACAAAGTTCAAGTCAGTGGCTTTGGTTCAAACATTTTTATTTTCAGTGTGATCACAACTCTCTGTTGTTTGACCCCATGGTTATGGTTTCACAAGTGTTTCTATCACACTCAGGTGCATGAAATGCCAAAGCCGGTACGCCACGCAAGAGGCCTTGGAGCAGCATTTATTAACTGCCTCTCATAACTTCCCCTGCCCACATTGCCAAAAGGTATGCTCTTGAAAAAATGGTTGTCATTCACTGCTAGGATCTACTTTCCAAGCACAGTTACTCTAAAGGATGCTTTTCATTTTGGCAGGTTTTTCCTTGTGAGAGGTATTTCCGGCGACACCTGCCCACACATGGTATTGGAGGGAGGTTCAAATGTCAGATATGTAAAAAGTTCTTCAAAACCGAGCACTACCTCAAACTGCACACTCGTATCCACTCAGGTGAGGCATGCAGACACATTACCCCATGATGCAAATAACTTTCACTCGATTCTTTCTGCTGTGCTTATGGCAACACTGTAATTCCATTGCAGGAGAAAAGCCATACAAATGTTCTGTTTGTGAGGCCATGTTCAACAGGAAGGACAAGGTGAAGAGGCACATGCTCATTCATGAGCCCTTTAAGAAATACAAATGTCCATTTAGGTAAGTGAGGCTTCTGTTGTCCTAACAGATCATATGTGAAGCTATTTGGAAAGCTGAGCCACAAAGGATTCCAATAGAAAGCTGGGGATACCTTTGTCAATGTAAGAGAAAGCTCTGCTTTTTTTTATTGGTGTATTTAAGGCATTGTTTTGTGCTTTCAGGACGCATGTTGGTTGCACTAAAGAGTTTAACAGACCAGACAAGCTGAAGGCACACATATTGTCTCATTCTGGTGAGTGTTTCCTCTCTGTTGTAAATGATTAAGTCACAGCTGTAAACTTAATAGACCTTGTTGCAGGTCTTGACAGCCATTTTAAAGTTAGGGTTCAAAACAATCGAGTCATACCTTTTGTTTCTGTCGTCCCAAGGTATCAAGCCCTATAAATGTGGGTACTGCCAGAAAGCTTTCAGCAGAAGAGCACACATGCTGGAGCACCAACGCTCGCACACAGACAACTATCGTTTCCGCTGTGCCACCTGCAACAAGGGCTTCACACGACAGAAGTACTACAGAGACCACAAGTGCCCCATGGCAGGGGCTGCGGTGGAGAAGGAAGGGGCGGAGAAGAGAGTGAAGAGGCAGAGACACAGGACAGAGGGGAACCAGGAGGAGATGGAACAGAGCAGGGAAGAGGTGGATGAAAGGGAGGAAGAAGAGGAGAGGATTGAGGACCCTCAGGCGGTGAAGTCAATTGTTCCAGTTGAGGATCAGTCAGAGGGAGGAGAGGCAGAGCAGGAGGAACACTTTGCAGATTGCTGAGTGACACTGGCTGGTTACAGCAGAGCACCCATGTTCATAGCGACAATGGATTGAGGCCTGAGTTACATTCAAGCAAAATCTTGATGATATTGTCCTGAGACTATCTCTGCATGTGGAAGGGATTTGAATCTCACTATATCCCTCCAATTAAAGGGGTTTCTATGTTTTATATTAAAACATTGAAGCTTGGCACTTTTTCCTTTTAGTGATGATTGTTATTCAGAACAGTGAGTTGCCTCATCCATGACCAGACAACAGGTGATAATGTTTTCATCCTTACGAGAGCACTTTTAGTTTAAAATGTATTTTTTCACCTGCCGCATGTACAGTAAATGTATTGTGGACATTCCTGACTACCTTAGAGGTACTGATTCTATTTTGTGAAAACATTTTATGTAAGGTATGAATCTTAAGGCATGCACTTGATGTTTATTGAATAAATTAAGCTGCGTCTATTCAAAATGGATACTGTGATTTTAAGCAGTTTCACTCTACATGATTGTAACAAATAGACTTTTCATTTGACTACGATCACTATCAAACTAACACATCCAAAGGAAAACCACTAAACCCATTATGTCATTTGAGCAAAAATCTTATTTTTTTCTTACACATTTATAATGTACATAAATCAAAACAGCATTTCACCATAAACCCCTTTTTATAAAAGGAAATTCATTTAACAGTATTTACAACATGGTTTCATATACAGGGAGAGCAGTTAAGTTGCATAAGGATACATCTGGAGACAAAAATAAAAGGAGCTGACTTTTTATTTGCAATGTAACATAAATTATCATTATTTACACATTTACTTCCCTGGGATTTCCATTCATAATCTTCCCAGAAAAAAAGATGTATTCCCACCGTTCCCATGCCTTTGCCACGGCCAGAAAAACATCTCCCATTAATATAAAAATCGATAAATTTGTATGTTAAAAATCTCCCAGACTATTAAAAGCTACATGTATATCTAGTCTCCACAATGTGGTTAAATCTCATTACCAAAGACATCAAGGCAATATTCTAGACCAACATTTCACACTTCTTATTCCCCAGAATACATAAAAGATATTACATTTTATCATGTCACAATGCCCTATAAAACTAGGGTCATATTAGAGCCACATCCATGTACTCTCGTACCATAAATATAGGGGCCAATATTGTCCCTTGCCATTTTTTATTGATTCACAGATAAACGCCAAGTAGCCTTGAACAGAAGGACTGTTCTATTTTGAAGCATGTGCAGTGCAACTTCTGGATCTGGCCATTGCCTGATCAGAGGTCCTCATTTTCCTCAAAGTCAGCGTTGGGATTGTCAGAAATAGTGGTGGGTCAATCAAAGGATGATGGGACCGATGCTTCTGATATCCCTGTCCCATTTATAATATGTTATTGAGGGTGGGTTTCCAGCGTTCATGCATGATGTGGGGGACATTGAGAGACGGGAGCAGCTTTCTGTTGTGGATCGATACCCTCCTCCAATATTCTTCCAGTATTTTAGAGCAAGTTCTCTCCCTTCAACAGCACTCAGTGTTTCCCCTAGGATTATTTTCTACAGCGGTGGCAGAGTTTGCGGGGGGAGGTGGATGGGGTCTTCCTGGGGCATACATCTATGCCTCCACATTATAAAAAAAATGCAGGAGGTAGCGTCGGTGCGCCACTGCGCCACTGCTAAATGCATATAGGGGAAACACTGGCAAGCACACACAAACACACGCTGGTCTTCAAGAGGCTCCCAGGCTTAAACACTGACAAATGAAGACCACACTCCTCTGTCTATTGATCCGTTGCTGGATCACTCCTGCCCAAAGCCCTCCGTCTCTTCAATCGCAAACATCAATTTCTCCTTCAGCTGCTCGTAGCTTTTGTAAGGAGGCAGATCCAATCGATTGAAGCTAGAGAAGGGGGAAATAGAGGCAGGTTAGTTATCTGTCGAGTGAAGCCTTTACTCTGTTTTAACCTTGACTCATCCATACAGTACTCACCAGGTGTGACTTCTGGGTAGCCAGTTCTCCTTTCCCACCTTCTCGATGCAGAACTTCTGTGGGCCATTGCTCCCTACAAAACCAAATATGTAAGTCACTAACCCATCTACTTACAGGTAAAAATGGCATAATGTTATATTTCGTTATATTTCACCCCTGTCGGTTGTATTCCTTACCCAATAGGTCAGCAAAGCCTCCGACAGGAAGGCGGCAGGTGCCTGTGACGAACTGGAGGAGCCTCATCCGCTTCTCGTTGTCCATCTCTTTGATGAGCTGGAAGGGAAGTCCAGGAGGGTACAGTATGTTCATACTTGTTCTTTGGTGCGTGATCTGAATGTAATGATACTGAGGAGATGTGGCACCTGATTGTAGTACTGGTGAGGAGAGATGGGTAACACTGACCTGCCAGAACCAGAGGACCTGCTTGCTGCTGCGTGCATAGTGTCTGTAGATGGTGTTCCTCTGCCAGTCTGCCAGGTCGATCTCCTGCATCCCACACAGCATCACCTGCAGGAAGTGGACAAGTAACAATTGGCTCACTGGTACATGAGAGTTGGAACAACAACTCTCATCTTTACCAGAGTGAATATGGGGAACCTGGTATAAATAAGTAGCCCAAACGAAGACTCGTACCTCAAGTTCTTTGGCGTCAAAGTACTGCAGGTACTGCTGTGGGAGGACCTCGTTGAAGCCCTCAAAGAAGGCCTGGGTCTGCTCCTCCACACCTCTGGACAACCTCCACTCTGCTACAAGCCTGGGGGGAGAAACACAGACCATCAAGGCACCACACATCAGAACAGTAGTGAAAAGGAGTCAGAGGTACTAAGAGAAGGGGGGGAGGCCATTAGCTAAGACAGACCTGATATACTCCTCCTTGTTCTCCTCAGTGACCAGGACCTCTCCTCCATCCGGCTTAAGCTCATGAGTGGTGATTTCACCCAGAATCTCTTTGTCCACAGAGAAGTACATCTCCAGGCCACACTCCTCGATATCGTTCTCCCTGAAGTGTACAACAGATGACAAAGACATGTATCAGTGACCCAAAATGGAAAACAACTGTCATCAAGAAAAATGGGGCCATGAAGTTAAATGTGTGTTCATCACAGCCACCAAAACATTAAACAAACATGTATATCCATTACAACCAAAGTTAATTTCAGTACAGCTTCCTCAGAAGACTCACTTAATCCAGATGAGAGAATTGTAGAATTCTGGGTCAATGGACTCTAGATCTTTTAGTGCCCATGGCTTGTTCAGCATGCGCTTGTAGAACGGCAGTGAAAAGCCTGTGTCAATGAACTTCCCGTGGAAAAGAGCCTGGGAAAAGAGATCAGGAGGTTAATGTAAAAAAAAAATGCAGAACAACTGCATCAGCAGATGTTTGCATTCATAAATGTCACATTGCAGTTGAAAAACGTAGTGACTAAGAACAGTCACCATGGCGATGAAGCGTCCGATGAATTTGAAGTACTTGAGGTGGTCAGGGTTGATGTAGGAGGCAGGATTGATCTGCAGGCAGTAGTTGTCCTTCCCAGCATACTCAAACAGGCAATACATGGGGTTCAGCACCTCATGAGAGAGCAGGAAGAACCACTCCCTACAAAGAGAGAAATGTATATTTCATCACAATACAAAACCTCTCTGCAAGTATCCAGTTAACACCATACTTCATAACTGGGTCAAATATCAACTGGTAGACAACCACTCTTATCTAGGATGTTTTACAAGGTTATTCAAGCAGCTCAAACCTTGACCAGGGGGCACAGAAGGTACCTTCACCACTACAATAACTTCAGTGGAGGCTCCTCAGAGGAGGACCATCCTACTCAGTGAATTTCATAAAACTAAAAATAGTGAAACATTAAAAGATGCACTATGCAGAAATCGCCCTGCCATTTCCAAAGTTGACTTAAAGTTGACAGCAAAGCATCCCCAAACCATCACACCACCACCACCATGCTTGACTTACTGTGGAATGCAGTGTTTGGTTTTCGCCAGGCATAATGGGACCCATCTCATCCAAAAAGTTGACTCAAGTTTGCCAAAAGGCACCTGGATGATCATCAAGACTCTTGGAATAACGTTCTATGGACAGATGATTCAAAAGTATAACCTTTTGGACGACATGGTTCCAGTAATGCCTGGCGAAAACCAAACTCTGCATTCCACAGTAAGAACATCAAACCAAAGGTCAAGCATGGTGGTGGTGGTGTGATGGTTTGGGGATGCTTTGCTGCCTCAGGACCTGGACGACTTGCCTTAATAGAAGGAACCATGAATTTTGCTCTGTATCAGAGAATTCTACAGGAGAATGTCAGACCATCCGTCTGTGAGCTGAAGCTGAAGCGCAGCTGGGTCATGCAGCAAGACAATGATCCAAAACACACAATCAAGTCTACATGAAAATTGCTAAAAGGCAACAAATTGGACGTTTTGGAATGGCCTAGTCAAAGTCCAGACCTAATCCCAATTGAGATGTTGTGGCAGGACTTGAAACGAGCAGTTCATGCTTGAAAACCCACACGTCACTGAGTTAAAGCAGTTCTGCATGGAAGAGTGGGCCAAAATTCCTCCACAGCGATGTGAGAGACTGATCAACAACTACAGGAAGCATTTGGTTGGAGTCATTGCAGCTAAAGGTGGCACAACCAGTTATTGAGTGTATGGGGGCAATTACTTTTTCACACAGGGGAATTGGGTGTTGCATAACTTTGTTTATGAAATAAATATGTAATTGTTGTGTTATTTGTTCACTTATGTTCCCTTTATCTAATATTAGGTTTTGGTTGAAGATCTGATAACATTCAGTATCACAAATATGCAAAAGTAGAGAAAATTAGAAAGGGGGAAAATACTTTTTCATAGCACTGTATGTTGACTATGATGTTAGCAGATATGGTGACAATGATGTAGGTTGTGTGTAGTGGTTATTGTATAAAGGTTTGGCTTGGAGAGTTTTTTTTTGCCTGGTCACAGACCGCTGTGGTGTTGTGCACTGAAGTCCACAAGCGAAGGGAAAATGTGAGAGGAAGAGAGCACGTAGATGTGATGATGCTGTTTGTATGGCTGCTATGAAAGGGAACTGTGTGTGCGGGTGATCAGGGGTGTATTAATTCCGCCAATTCTGTTGCAAAACATTTCTTAAAAGAAGCAAACGGAACTAAACGTGGATGGACTAGGGCTGTTACGGTGACCGTATTACCGCCACACCGGTGGTTCACAAGTCATGACGGCAGTCAAATTCCACGTGACTGTTTAGTCACAGTAATTAGGCTTCTTCAAGCTCTGATGCTGCCGATGGTCATTAGTAGCCTACCAAACTTGCTAACTGCCTGGTACTCAGCACTCTATTGTCCCTCTAATCACTCTGACATCAATGCAAATGAAATAAAAAATCGAATCAAAACACTTCATGACAGCCCATGAGTTCATGTTGCGCAACATTTCTATAGGCTATGCAATTGCGTGAGAATTGTGATGGCCTCTATTAAAAAGAGGAAGATCCCATCAGCTTTCTATAGGCTAGGCCTCTATATTTATTTCTCAACTTTCCTAATATTAAGGACATTGCTTCTCTTTACAACAGGAGTATAGCCCACATGGCTGGCATGAAAGTGAACCAAGGAAAAATAATCCTCCATTCGCTATTTAAGTGCATAGACGACATGTCTTTTTTCTCCCTGCCCCTGTTTCGAGAAAGGTGCATGATAATGATCCATTCTAAATCAAAACAAATTTCACACATATTATTTAGTATATGTAAAGACAAACTAAATCAAGAATAGTCTGATGGGTGACAATATTAGCCTATCACTTGAGAATTATATATTGTCACTTGTGAATGATGCCCAGCTTGTGTGTAGTAAGTAAGTGTGGTCCTATGTAGCTCAGCTGGTAGAGAACTTGTAACGCCAGGGTAGTGGGTTCGATCCCCGGGACCACCCATACACAAAAATGTATGCACGCATGACTGTAAGTCGCTTTGAATAATAGCGTCTGCTAAGTGGCATATTATTATTATTATTAAAGAAACAGCTCAACTTTTTCAAATCATAGTCGCACACCTCATGTAGCCTAGCCCATATATGTTTTGATAAGGTTTGTATCACAACTAAAGTGTCCAAATAACTTCTTAAAGTAAAGCACATTAATCCGCTTTACAATGGGTGTAGAGCCTAACTGGCATACACACGCAGCGCGTGAGTTTCAAGATTGGGGAAGATAATTTTCCACATAAAAATGCACATTTATAATAAATGCATTATTGCATTTACGGTCACTTTTGAGAATGGTGTTTTCCCGCAAATTAATTGTATTTTGGAGCATTCGCGCTTATAGCCTACTGCCATGTGCGCATTGCTGCACTTATAATGTGAAGAAATAACCTAATAGTTTATCAACATTTTAAGCTAAACGTTCTGATCTGTTGCGTCAGCCTTGTTGCTTAAAAACGTTTTTTTGATGCTAATGGTTGTATTAATTTGGGAACTACCGCATCCCACAACTGTCCCAGACTGTTTGGAATATTTATTTATCGCACAGAAAAGGTCAACTTTTGTGCTACGGGGATAGTAGATTGACATAGGCTAGTGCTTTTGCTGTTTGTTAGGCTTACTCATCTTGTTGGCTGACGAAAAGTAAATGTGGACAGTTCTTCCAATATCTTTAATATGCGCCTAGGAATTGGATAAGGAAGTGCGCAGTTGCGTCCCCGATGTGTCGGTCTTCACTTGTAGCCTGTGAGAAAGACCCGATCACGTGACGGCATTGGCTAATAAGAATTGAGCGACAGTATCTGAGAGAGCCATATGAGTGAGAGGTGCTTCGGAGCATGCAGCCGGGAGAAAGGAATTATAATTATTATATTCAGCCCAAGGGCACAACGGCCACTGGCCGCAAAAGGCATGGATTTTTTTAGGGGGCATTACGGCCGCCGGGTAACTCTAAATTAAGCATATAGGAGGACCTGTTTCTTTGCTAACCGCTCAACACAGAATAGCCGCATGTGTGCACTCCCTCAAATCGTTTGGAGAAAATATCCTTTCGATTTTATTTATCTATTTTCAATTGTATTCTTCATCCTATTAAAATAATATAAAATAATGCCACGGAATTCTAAGCAAATCTTATCTGCTAAACTAGTGTAACCCACAGCCATGGCATAGCCAGATCAGGGCCTAACATAAGGAGTATGCTATTCTGTTCTTCTGAAATCGACTACATTTTCTTCATATCATGTTTCTTTAGACCCGTCTAAAATAAAGAATGGATTTATTGTGTCGGTGTAGGCTATATGACATGGATTTATTTGACTTTTTTAAAATGTAGATGTTCCAAATGTCTGCATCAGGCTATGTGTGGAAACCAGGAGATGCTAAAATAACGGTCAATTACTGTGAGACAGGAAGTTATTTGCTTGACAATCACCATCTGACAAAATGTGATGGCCGCCACATCCCTAGGATAGACCTGAATTTGTCGAATAGAAACTCTCGTTTAGTTGCAAAACGTTTGGACTAGCGATTACACCCTAGATCAGCTAGATGCAGGAGAGTGTGCAAGGCGGTATTGAATGTGTCACTGTCACCTTGATTACTCCAATTTGTCTCTCGACCTCTGCACCTGTGTTATGAACTTTCATTCATAGGCTAGGTTGTAGCAACCTCATGATGGGTATAGGGCAAATTCGAGTATCATGTAGTAGCCTAAACCTATCTATGTTACATTGAGCTGGGTGAATGGAATATGAATGACAGTCATCCAATATGCTGTAATAGAAATAAGGCCATGCTCATAAAAAAAGAAAGGAATCGTCCTCCCTAATCTTAAACGGCACGGACCGCCACTGAATTACTTATTATTTATTGGGGTGCAATAACTGCATGGGAGTAATTGAAAAGAGTACATTATAACTTTACCTTGCCACCCCTCCATAATCAAGGCCTTCTTCCCCAGGGAATATGATCCATAGTCTCCTGCGGAGGTCCTGTGCATTGAAGCTCATTATCTACAATGGAGAGAGTCAAATTAATATGGACAACATATGTCAATGTCAACATGCTCATTTGGGAGGATGTTTACTCACTTGCTGGAACGAGTCCTCAAACAAGGTTTTGCGGGTGACAGTGATCTTTATGTGCTGAGGCATTGACAATTGCTGGACAAGAAGAGGAAATCATAAGTGATTTTGAAGCATATAATTTTTTTCCCAAACGTGCCAACAGAAATAGCAGGTCGTTGTTTTCATTTCATTGGGTCACTGTGCATTAGAATTCATGCTGTTCTGTTGACCATAAAAACAATGTCACTGTTTAACCACTCAAACTCAGAAGGCATGACACCTACCTGGCACCAGAATCTGAAGTACTGGACTTTGGCTTTAAAGTCTCGAACGTAAGTAATCTGGGGCCCATTTTCACTGTTGGAGAGAGTGAGGGAAGGAAAAGGCATACATTCAGTCACGCATCATGGACCAAATACTGAATCAGCTTTCTGTCAGATTACCTGGCTTTTACTATAGTGTAGTAGAACTATAGAAGAACGTCAAACCATAGACCCCAGACAGTCAGAAAATGTTATGTTTTCACTACACTGCGCAGACTAAACAGATAATGATAAATGTTTAAGCCAAAGCAGGCTACAGGTGTGCAGACTGAAACAGCATTCCTGTGAAAGGCACCAAACATGTTATTCCTGTTAGTTGGGGAATAGAGCACAGCATAGTCACTGTTAAACAGAGAGCAGTCATGTTGACAGTACACCAATATCATCCCTCAGGTGTGGCTCATTAGAATACTGAAAAGATACACAGACAGACAGTACATTATCTGTTCAGCCCATATTAGTCATCCTAATTTGACATTTTGGGTACAGAAAGAAAGCGTTATTATTATTATTAGCAACAGTTCCATCACTGGAGTCAAAACTAGTGCCTATGAAACAGACCCGTGTTTGCTACAAAGAGCCTAGTTTTAGTCTAAACTATGGCCTCAAAGAAAAATTGTTTAGTCAGAGAGGTAGTCCAATGCTTTGATAAGTGACTGTAAAGTTGGGACGTACAGTGAGGATTTTCCAGTGCGAGGGTCGATGTACGTAGTGGCTCTCCTGTTGTGGTCCACAAAGTATGGGATGCCGTCGACCGTGAACCTCATCTCCCAGCCCTCTGGAAGAGGCTTCTCATTCAGCAGCCTAAGGGAGAGACAGAGTGTCAACATAATACAGGGACATACAGTAGGATACAGATCTGCACAATGTCTGAATTTACACTTCAATTCCAGTGTATGGGCATGTGGAGAGTACTAGACCCAGGGACCGAGCTAATCTTACCCTGTTCTAGGTGTGCCAGGCTAGCCCCCACTGAGGTTAAAAGTAGCTGTTAGGATACATATCTGTACTAAGAGTAGTACAGATTAACTTCTCACCCCTGAGTGCGAGGGTCCTCCCACTGTGTAGTCCGTGTGGTGTGTTGGACAAAGTACACTCTCCCGTTGCTGTCAGTTCTTTTCTCTGAGAACGTAAATGGGATGAAACAGAATAGTTTAAGTAAAATGATCAATTCATTCAAAAGTCTAGAAAACAGATTCATCTGTGACCTTTTCATGTGAGGTAGTGAGTGAGATCTTACCCCATCCATGTGGCAGTGGGCCCAGGGGATCAAACTGCTTGTTCTCAGTGGCTGGAACCTGGTCCTGGAGCTTCAGTGCACAAGACAAGATAAAGATAATAATATAAAAACAATATAAAAACAGTTAAGTTAAATATCAACTGATAAAGATTGGTTAAATATCCCCAACTGAAAAAGGACAAACTGTTTACAGCCCAATATGTATAAAAGAGTTAAGAGAAGCAAAAAAAATAAAATAAAGATCTTTATATTGTCACATACACCAGATAGGTGCAGTGAAATGTGTTGTTTTACAGTCAGCCATAGTAAAACAGCACCCCTGGAGCAAATTAGGGTTAAGTGCCTTGCTCAAGAGCACAGACAGATTTTTCATGTTGTCGGCTCAGGTATTCGAACAAGCAACCTTTCGGTTACTGGCCAAATGCTCTAACCGCTAGGCTAACTGGAAGTCTATACTTCCAGTCATTGCGCTAACGCTAGTTAGCATTGGCTCGCGAAACTACCTCTTACTTCCTTCATACTGGACACAGAGACATAAAAATGGTATCCACGAGTTCATCTGACTCTGGGGAAGTAGATACAGGGCCTCATTGCCAAAATCCCAAAGTATCCCATTAAACTCTTCATCTGTTGAGTGTTTCACACCTATTCAGTACTGTTATTGTAGGAGCGGAGCACTTGGTTTGACCAGTCAGAGTACCCACTTACCCCATTCACTCCAAATATGAAGCGCTGGTTGAACTGCTGCATGGCACCCTGTAGCTGGTTGCGTTGGTGCTGCCACTGTTCATAGTTCCGTACCGTCTCCATGGTGGGCCGTTGCCATGTGGTAGTTCTCGTGATGTGGTCTACAAAGTAGACCCTGCCCATGGGGTCCACTCGTCTCTCCCACCTACATACAGGGCAAAGAGGAACAGGGGAGGCTATATAAAGAGCTTTGGCATTTAGTATCCTCTAGTAACAAACACACTATTCTCTGCTTGTCTTGTGAACTGGTGTAAATACGTGGATAGGAAAAAGACACAGGATATGTAAGAGGAGTTACCCAGAAGGTAGAGGCTCAGGCCGCTCCCACGCTGTCCTCTTTTCCACATGATCTACGAAATACAGCCTTCCATTCTGATCCACCCTCTGCTCCCATCTTCACAGGAACATGTGATTCAAAGAAAATTAAAACATTTACAACATCAGTCAGCCAGCTTCAAAAGCAGAAATTCAAGTCACGGCAGGTAGGGTAGAGTTAAAGTATAAAAGTGATGAGACTACGTAATCCTGGAGCAATAATAACAGGTCATTGCAGTTTGAAAGCAGTCACGACAACAGCCGCATTCCAATCTCGCTTGTGTTTTTTAACAGCGCATAACAGTAAGATGATCCTGAGGGTGGAGTTGTATTGACAACACAAACTGACTAACAGTGTGTTTCTGCCAGCCAGATCACCATGGATGGTTTGACTCTTACCCAGGAGGCAATGGGCCTGCGGCGACAGCGGGGGCTCTGGGGGGTCCTGGGGTTACACTGTCTGCTTGGCTGGCTGCTATTGCTTGGCTCTGGTCGTGTGTAGGGGGTGGGGCGTTAGGGTCTGGGGCTGGTACTGCAGGTGTGCAGACTGGGGTCTCTATGCTGGGGCCATCACTTTCTTCAGTTGGAATGGATCCATTAGAGGATGCTGCTGTGAACCAGTGAATGAGAAAAGAAGATTGAGTGAGTTTGAGAAAACAAAACCATCTAGTGTATTGTAAATGTAATGTAGTGTCCTTTTCTGCCATTATCTGACAAATGCTTCAATTGTGGACAAATAAAGCAAAATATTATGCCAATAAATCCCCAGGAGCTTTGCTGTTGGTTTTAAGATGGGTTATGATGTTGACCGCCTCACCTGGAGAGGAGGTTGGTCTGCGCGGGGTGGGTGGAGGGGGTCGAGAGGGCCTGGGGGGCCGTAGAGGATTACCCCTGGAGCCCCCTGCTGACAGAGAGGGAGACCCTTTGCAAGACCCTGTGCCATTCACTGTGACCACACGACCATTTGGGGAAGCTCTGTGCTCCAAACCATCCAGAGAAGGAGAGCCGTCTCTACTCCGCCTGCCACAAGATCAACTATTAACTTTGGAGCACTGACAAGACAGTGCCCATATACAAATATAAGCAAGAGCATCATTACCACAGTAACCATGAATAATATGCTTACCTCACATCATCCCCATTCTGTTGCGATTCCCCATTCGATGTACCTGAGATCCAGAAACACAGAGTTGGGAACTGAACGTACTGAGGGGAAGCTGGAGCTTATTTTCTGGGCAAGTTGGGAAAACCATAACGCGCCCTACAAATCATTACAGACAACACTGTGGATAACATTTCACAGACTCACTTTGGGTGTTAGCCTCGGCAGCAGAGGCAAACATCTCTGGGTCCACTTGCATGCCATCCAGACAGACAGACAGGTCCCCCACAACATCTGTCTGGTCTCTGTCTGCACTCAGCTGCAGCGTCTGCACCACCTCAGAGACTGGGGAAAAACATGGAACAAAAGTATTGGTTATGTAATAAAAACCCTCCTTCCTCTCAGCTCCTCGCCTGTCAAAAGTCTTTATCAACACTTTGAATCATTTTTGTCTGCCACTTTCCACCAGGACTCTTAATGAGTTTGGGACATTACATTTACATTTTAGTCATTTAGCAGACGCTCTTATCCAGAGCGACTTACAGTTAGTGAGTGCATACATTTTTCATACTGGCCCCCTGTGGGAATTGAACCCACAACCCTGGCGTTTCTAGCGCCATGCTCTACCAACTAAGCTACAGGAGGGACAGTACTGCATGGATAGTACACCACATAGACTATGACCAATGTTTCTCTCTTGTTATCACCTTATCAAATATACATTCAACAAACTAGTGGATGGAAAAAGTAATGGAGAGAGAATCCCCATAAGAGGCAAGGAAACCAACCAATCAAAACAGAGGAGTTCTGTTAGCAAATATACAGCCATTAGGAACAAAGTAATTATCCTACTTCAAACCAAAGTTATCATTGTTTACCGATCATCAAAATAGGAGAGTGATGTGATATTTTCCATCTGGTTTGGCTTACATGTGTTTAGAAAATTGGCAGTGGACTGAATTTACTCTTTATGAGAGGAAAGTAATCTCATCTGCCTCAATGCAGAGAGTGGTGCCTGTGCCGTGTTGTGTGTGAGAACTAGCACACAGACACAGTACAGGCCTTCATCACATAGCCAAGCAAGGTATGCATAACATGATACAAGGAAGGCACTCACTTTTCATGTCGTTGGCTTTGAGTGTTTCGCTGACCTCCAGAGTTGCCATGCCTAACATTATGTCCGACTTCAAGGTCTGGTGACTCCATACTCGGAAGATTAGCTTGCTAAAAGGAGTGACAATTCTATTGACGAGATGAAAGACAGACAATGAAGATGACAGTTAATTCACTGTAAATATAGCAGTAATATATGAAAGCGTCTAGATGATCGTCTATGGTGAACATCTAATTCTGTTATTTTTCTAAATTGCTTGTCTTTTTTGTTGCCTTAAAACACTTTGAGATTATTTATGTAATGAATAGCGCTATAAATGTTGAATACATTATTATTATAACATTTGAAGAAATGTTTCAACAGTGTTAGCGTGGAGACTAGACGCAAGTGTCCATGCCTACTATAACAGCTGCCTAGTTAAAACTTGAATGCTTGCAGGAAAATAGAGTTACAAGGCCCATCAGCTTACTACACCATAGTATGACTGCTCTGAATACACCACACCAAGACACACTGAAATAGGAGAGGGGCCCACTCTAATATAAGAAGGGCCAGTAGAGTAAGAGTCCAGAGCTATACAATGAAGGGATTGATTGTGTGGATGTGTTGGCACTTGGCACTACTACAGGTAACTGCCAAAATAATGGAAACAATTGAGTAAATGAGGGATACAAAGTATATTTTACATTTTAGTCATTTAGCAGATGCTCTTATCCAGAGCGACTTACAGTTAGTGAGTGCATACATTTTTCTTCTTCTCCATACTGGCCCCCCGTGGGAATCGAACCCACAACCCTGGCGTTGCAAGCGCCATGCTCTACCAACTGAGCTACACGGGGCCCTATTGAAAGCAGGTGCTTCCACACAGGCGTGGTTCCTGAGTTAATTAAGCAATGAACGTCCCATCATTCTTAGGGTCACGTATAAAAATGCTGGGCAGGCCATTATTTTGGCCACTGTGGCTATGTCCCCAGGGGATGACATCCACAGGGCACGAGGGGTCACTGAATGGTTTGATGAGCATGAAAATGATGTAAACCATATGCCATGGCCGTCTCAGTCACCAGATCTCAACCCAATAGAACACATATGGGAGATTCTGGAGTGGTGCCTGAGACAGCGTTTTCCACTACCATGAACAAAACACCAAATAATGGAAGTTCTTGTGGAAGAATGGTGTGGCATCCCTCCAATAGAGTTCCAGACACTTAAAGAATCTATGCCAAGGTGCATTGAAGCTGTTCTGGCTCGTGGTGCCCAACGCCCTATTAAGACGGTTTATGTTGGTGTTCCCTTTATTTTGGCAGTTACACCTGCCACTTGTGTAAATAATTTGTAGTTGTTCAATTAAGAGGACGTTCCTTGTTCTCAACACTGACTGTCATCAATAACACAACGACAACTTACACTGTTAGCGGCTGCTTCCATTTGGGACTGTGGGTGTTGTTGCATTTCTCTGTCTTTTTGGACTGGCCATCAACTGCCACTTCAACATATGGACTGGGACCAAACCAGTTCTTCCTGTTTTCTTTCAGTTTTGCTGATAGCACTGAGGGGATGTAAACAAGTGTTGTCAATTAGGGCAGAGCTAGAAGTTAGACTGTCTGGTAGAAGTTAGTTTGATAGCACTTCAGGTCAATTCTGTAAATAAACAGTCCACACCCTGAGAAACAGAATTTCCTATGTTTGCTATGGACTATACCCTTACACTACAATACAAAACATGGCTATGCAACTGACTTCAATACCAAAATAAAAAATAAGGGAACTATAAATCATAGACACTACAGCACGTATACTAATTCTCCAAATTTAACCTTTTAATTTCCATTCTGAAGAATTCTAAAATATGACATGAATAGACTACGTATTATGAAAATTACAAGGATCATGAACCAACCCATGATTTGCAGTTGTGCCTTCATGGGGTAGCCATTCCCAGGGCCTGGTTTAGCAACGCTGGAGGCCATGACATAGGGCTGGCTACCTGCAACAAACAAACACACATTCAGTCAACCATTAATGCAATGGCCCAAAGCACATTCCATACAATGCAAGTCATAGCCTTTCCATCCACAGTCTAGGAATTCTATTTTTGTTCAATGCATTATGACAAATGCTTTACACTGTTACAGACAGAGGGTTATCTAATCTTTATAGGCGTAATGTAACAAGAGTATAAAATATCATGGTCAGCATTATATTAGTTAACCACCCAGCGAATAAAACACATTGACCTCTTTTGAATGGTAATAAAATTATATTGCTATTAAACATAAAAGATTATGCTGGTACCAGGCATTATCCTACTAGTCCTCACTACAAGTAGATCAGAGTCTGGGAGTCCAATTTACTCAGCTGAGACGTAATTTTTATTTATTTAAATAAATATACAAAATAATAAATAGATGTGTGATTGATACTATGATTCCTAAAAACAAAAGCTCTGCGGTCTGGGTTTACTTAGACCTATTGACATCTACAGTGCATTCGGAAAGTATTCAGACCCCAACCCTTTTTCCACATTGTTACGTTGCAGCCTTATTCTAAAATTGATTACATTATTTATTCCCCTCATCAATCTACACACAATACCCCATAATAATGAAGTGAAGAGGTTTTTAGAAATGTTTGCACATTTAAAAATAAAAAACTGAAATACTTTATTTATATAAGTATTCAGACCCTTTGCTATGAGACCTGAAATTGAGCGCAGGTGCATCCTGCATCCATTGATAATCCTTGAGATGTTTCTACAACTTGATTGGAGTCCACCTGTGGTAAATTCAATTGATTGGACATGATTTGGAAAGGCACACACCTGTCTATATAAGGCCCCACAATTGACAGTGCATGTCAGAGCAAAAACCAAGCCATGAGGTCGAAGAAATTGTCCGTAGAGCTCCGGGAGAGGATTGTCTCGAGGAACAGATCTGGGGAAGGGTACCAAAACATGTTTGCAGCATTGAAGGTCACCAAGAAAACAGTGGCCTCCATCATTCTTAAATGGAAGAAGTTTGGGACCACCAAGACTCTTCCTAGAGCTGGCCGCCCGGCCAAACTGAGCAATTGGGGGAGAAGGGCCTTGGTCAGGGAGGTGACAAAGAACCCGATGGTCACTGACAGAGCTCCAGAGTTCCTCTGTGGAGATGGGAGAACCTTCCAGAGGGACAACCAACTCTGTAACAATCAGGCCTTTATGGTAGAGTGGCCAGACGGAAGCCACTCCTCAGTAAAAGGCACATGACAGCCCGCTTGGAGTTTGCCAAAAGGCACCTAAAGGACTCTCAGACCATGAGAAACAAGATTCTCTGGTCTGATGAAACCAAGATTGAACTCTTTGGCCTGAATGCCAAGCGTCATGTCTGGAGAATACCGGGCACCATCCCTACGGTGAAGGATGTTTTTCAGCGGCAGTGACTGGGAGACTAGTCAGGATCGAAGGAAAGATTAATGGAGCAAAGTACAGAGAGATCCTTGATGAAAACCTGCTCCAGAGCGCTCAGGACCTCAGACTGGGCCGAAGGTTCACCTTCCAACAGGACAATGACTCTAAAAACACATCCAAGACAACGCAGGAGTGGCTTCGGGACGAGTCTCTAAATGTCCTTGAGTGGCCCAGCCAGAGCCCGGACTTGAACCTGATCTAACATCCCTGAAAATAGCTGTGCAGCAACGCCCCCATTCAACCTGACAGAGCTTGAGAGGATCTGCAGAGAATGGGAAAAACTCCCCAAATACAGGTGTGCCAAGCTTGTAGAATCATACCCAATAAGAGTTGAGGCTGTAATTGCTGCCAAAGGTGCTTCAACAAAGTACTGAGTAAAGTGTCTGAATACTTACAGTACCAGTCAAAAGTTTGGACACACCTACTCATTCAAGGGTTTTTCTTTATTTTTACTATTTTCTACATTGTAGAATAATAGTGAGGACATCAAAAGATTTTTCAAATAGCCACCATTTGCCTTGATGACAGCTTTGCACACTCTTGGCATTCTCTCAACCAGCTTCACCTGGAATGCTTTTCCAACAGTCTTGAAGGAGTTCCCACATATGCTGAGCGCTTGTTGACTGCTTTTCCTTCACTCTGCCTTCCGACTCATCCCAAACCATCTCAATTGGGTTGAGGTCAGGGGATTGTGGAGGCCAGGTCATCTGATGCAGCACTCCATCACTCTCCTTCTTGGTAAAATAGCCCTTACATAGCCTGGAGGTGTGTTGGGTCATTGTCTTGTTGAAAAACAAATGATAGTCCCACTAAGCCCAAACCAGATGGGATGGCGTATCGCTGCAGAATGATGTGGTAGCCATGCTGGTTAAGTGTGCCTTGAATTCTAAATAAATCACAGACAGTGTCACCAGCAAAGCACCCCCACACCATAACACCTCCATGCTTTACGGTGGGAACTACACATGTGGACATCATCCATTCACCCACACGCGTCTCACAAAGACACAGCGGTTGGAACCAAAAATCTCCAATTTGGACTCCAGACCAAAGGACAAATTTCCACCTGTCTAATGTCCATTTCTCGTGTTTCTTGGCCCAAGCAGGTCTCTTCTTATTATTGGTGTCCTTTAGTAGTGGTTTCTTTGCAGAAATTCGACTATGAAGGCCTGATTCACACAGTCCACTCTGAACAGTTGATGTTGAGATGTGTCTGTGACTTGAACTCTGTGAAGCATTTATTTGGGCTGCAATTTCTGAGGCGGGTAACTCTAATGAACTTATCCTCTGCAGCAGAGGTAACTCTGGGTCTTCCATTCCTGTGGCGGTCCTCATGAGAGCCAGTTTCATTATAGAGCTTGATGGTTTTTGCGACTGCACTTGAAGAAACTTTCAAAGTTCTTGAAATGTTCCATATTGACTGACCTTCATGTCTTAAAGTAATGATGGACTGTCGTTTCTCTTTATTTATTTGAGCTGTTCTTGCCATAATATGGACTTGGTCTTTTACCAAATAGGGCTATCTTCTGTATACCCCCCTACCTTGTCACAACACAACTGATTGGTTGAAACACATTAAGAAGGAAAGAAATTCCACAAATGAACTTTTAAGAAGGCACACCTGTTAATTGAAATGCATTCCAGGTGACTACCTCATGAAGCTGGTTGAGAGAATGCCAAGAGTGTGCAAAGCTGTCATCAAGGCAAAGGGTGGCTATTTGATGAATCTGAAATATAAAATATATTTTGATCTGTTTAACACGTTTTTGGTTACTACATGATTCCATGTGTGTTATTTCATATTTCTGAAGTCTTCATTATTATTCTACAATGTAAAAAATAGTAAAAATAAAGAAAATCCCTTGAATGAGTAGGTGTGTCCAAACCTTTGACTGGTAGTGTATGTAAATGTGATTTCAGTTTTTATGTTTTTTACTAAATTTGCGAAAAATTTACAAAAACCTGTTTTTGCTGTGTCATTATGGGATATTGTGTGTAGATTGATGAGGGGGAAAAAACTATGTAATCAATTTTAGAAAAAGGCTGAAACGTAACCAAATGTGGAAAAAGTCAAGGGGTCTAAATACATTCCGAAACCACATCTCAAGAGCTCACAATACGAGTCATTTAGAAATGCTTGCTCTCTGGAAAATGCCATGAGAGAATGTTACACTTGTGAAAGTAGCATCAGGAAGCATAGCCTAGTCTTCTTTCCTGGTTTGTGGTTACTTCACTGTCCTTCTGCATAATGTATGTTCCTCGCCTATCTCCCCTGTGCAAATGAGAGAAAGAGCTCTGGATAAACTTTCACTTTGGCTATACCCGGAGTTAATAATTGATCAGTACTGATTCTGCGGCCTACAGACAAAGGATGTGTGTTACTCACAGTGATGGACTGCTTTGCAAGCCAGCTAAATGACTCACAACAAGTCAGGAGCTCATCAGCTGAGACCAGGAAGAATGACTCACCATCAGCCAATTATTATGTTTCTGTTAAAGTGTCAGATATTCCATAAACTATTCAAAAGTGAATAACATATGCTATTATGCTTACACCCCAGAAGAACATGTAAATATAACTGACAAAATCAACTGATATACACACAGGCATGTTTCACTTTTAAAAACATGGAATTGTTACAGTGTCACATTCAAAAAGGAAGAGCTTTGATTCTTGAAGAATATAAATGCTCTATGAACTTAGTACTACCGTCTTACCCATCATAACCCACAATGCAGCCCCACCCCTCAGCTCACAAAACAAAGTGGCTGGGCCAGGCTGGTGAAATGACAGAGTATGCCGTTATGGATACAAATGTGACCGGATGACAGCAAGAGATCCCCAACTGCATTTACTCAATAACAATATTAGGGCTGGACAGCATAAACACAGCTAATAATAGCTGCAATTTGTTTGTCATCATTAGGATTTCATGTTATCGTCAACGCGCATGACATTGACAAAAAGGCTTAGTGACGACCTGTTTGACAAGGAAGGAGGCTAACGTTAGCTTAGCTAGCCGAGTGGCTAGCTCGGTCTCAAAATTAGTGAAATGACAACCTTGAAACTCCACAATCTGATAGCTAACTAAATGTTTGCTACATATACTGCATTCTACTCCGGGATGCAGAGTTTGATTTCAATATTTTTAAAACGGGGTTGTTGTTTACGTGTTAAATGTCATCTGGCAACTGATCGTTACCACACAATCGCACGACTGGCTAAAAAAACAAGCTAGCTAGCTCGTGTCATGGCTGGCTAGCCCAGTGGAAGTGTGAGTTCGCAAAATATTGTGGTTGAGGACTTTCCACCTCGGTCGTTTCGCTTACCCGAATCCAAGGGCAGAAGAAGTTCAAGACGAGACGTTACAGGCAACTTTCCCCAATATCCCTGTCTGTTTGGGTTCTTTTGCGGCTTCACTTCAAGAAAGAAACTTCCACCATCTTCGTAATCGTTTCACGTGACCAAAACCAGATATATTAGAGGAGGACATAATACCAGCGAGAAACGATAGAGAAACGCGTAACGCTCCGCCCGGCAGACTGTCGACCAATCGCGTTCACGTTGTCATGAGCGTCACACGGTTGCTATGATAATCGTCACGCCATCCTTTCTAAAAGTCAGGGTATGAGTCGAGAAACCTGCCTATTGTCCTCGACAGTATGTAATGTCATGATTTCAAAGCTATACGATATTACAGAGAATAAGTTAATTATCTCACATATCGGAAAACATTTGTAATGCTGTACTTCTTGTTCACGTTATTCATGCTAATGTTGGGTTTTTGAGCTAGCGCCCAATTGAGTCCCATTCACTCCTTGAGGGAGAGCTCCTTGTCCTAGAATCACCCAGAATGCAGCGCGCGGCCCATTGACGACGCATGGTTAACACACAAAGGGCGTTATGCTGCGTTCATGTGTTAATCGAAACTAGAACATTTTGAAATGTCCGACTTGGTAACTGGTTGTAGTTATACACGTGCCGCGTTAAACGAATCAGAAAGTCTGAATGTTCGAGTTTCCTAGTACCGACTAGTATATTAACGCGGCATTTATACGATTTCAATGGAGTTCCCATCTCCTCAAACGTATCTCTGCCGAAACAAGGTGGGGTGCACGTCATAGGATAATCTTTGGGGGTTTCTCGTTCGGTTAAAAATCCGTCCTATGTCCTCTCTTTTCCGTCCTCCTCCTCCGTGACCCGGAAACCGGTAAGTGGTCGAGGAGTGTACCTCGGGTCCATCTCCATTAGACCAGTAAGAATAAGCAAGAATAAGGCCATGAGGGCAGCCATTTTCTTTCAAAATAAAAGTCCCATAATGAAGATGGTGAAAAATAATATAAATAGTCGAAATTTTGTTTAACAATATGAAAAAAGGAATAAAGTAAAGTTAATAGCCTTTATAGCACAAATAATATTATAACATTTACATTATTGTTGACAGCATTGAAAGTAATGGTAACTAGATAGTTATCATGGTAACAACAGTAATACAAATAACAAAACATTATTTATAATGCTACTATTAATAATAGTAATAACAATATGAATAATATTATAATTATAATAATCAACTTTAGAAAACACTTATGAATCCCACTGTTAATTAGCCCATTCCTATTGCACAATGTTCAGTACATTTTTCATATGGACATACTGCACCATAGTACACAATTTCCTTTACATTGTGTCACAGTAAAAATGGGGTCCATTCTACTCAGGAGCACTTCTAGTTTCAAAATCCACAGAGTTTACACCCAGAGGAGTGTCGCTGCTCATTTGGACATACATATTGCACCATACACAATTTTCTGTACATTATGTTGCAGTAAAAGGGGGTCCATTCTACTCAGGAGCACCTGTAGTTTCCAAATCCACAACAGTTTACATCCCCAAGGTTGTCATTGCTATTATTGTTGTCCTTTAAGAGTTGGAAATCAGCTTACATCCAGATATTAGATAGCTAGGTTTTATTTATACAAATACATGTGCCACAATGGAGCACTTTGGCAGTTTGCAATAAAACTGAATTGCAGTGCAGCTTACATAAGATCTATAAGAAAATGAACATGATTAAAAGAGAAACATATTCATGAAAACATTTCACTTTGAACAGCTACCCCATCTAGTGTCCGTTTAAAAGCCTGACTAATGATGGAAATTTGCCTTTTTTGTAGCGTTCAGTGTTACATTGAACATAAACTGAGTATACCAAACATTAGGAACACGTTCCTAAAATTGAGTTGTGCCATAGTGGCCCTTAATCTGTGGAAAAGTCACAGAAAACTGGTAAACAATGCATAGAGCTCCTTCAATGAGTTGCTGATGAACATTAATGCAAAATGTAGGTAAGTTGTAGTGTAGTAAAGACACAAAATTATGACACATGGAAACAGAAATAATATCAATGATAGTTTTTATTTGATGCTACTTTGAAATACCTATTTTCCAGAGGGAAGTAAAAAAACAGAAACCCATTTAAGCCAATGTTGGAGAAACTAAAATAACGTCCCAGATCACTTTTAAGACAATCAAGCAAGCTCCTGGAAACGCACAAATCATTAACAATAACTAAACTATTTACACGGAAATGTACTTTAGAATACCTGTAAAAATAGTGACTTATAACAACAAGAAAAATTACATGAATGGATAGCAAAATTACAGTCAAATTACAGTCAAACCTACAATAATCAAACTTAGGAACAAGTACTTATTAATCAGGGCTGGTCCAGCCTGCTCTTAAGGACCCACAGGGTATGCAAGCCTTTGTTCAAGCCCTGTTCTACCATACATGTTTCTACTAACAAGCTGATTAGTAGAATCAGGTGTGGTAGAACGGGGCTTGAACATGAAGCCACCCCTGATAAAATATACTAACAAATCATAAACTGCTGGGAAACACCCATAAAAAGATGAGTCAAGGCCTCCCGAGTGGCGCGGCGGTCTAACACACTGCATTGCAGTGCTTAAGGTGTCACTACAGACCCGGGTTCGATCCCAGGCCGTGTCACAGCCGGCTGTGACCGGGAGATCCATGAGGCGGCGCACAATTGGCCCAGCGTCATCCGGGTTAGGGGAGGGTTTGGCCGGCCGGGACTTCCTTTTCCCATCACGCTCTAGTGACTCCTTGTGGCGGGCTTGGCACCTGCAAGCTGACTTCGATCGCCAGCTGGACGGTGTTTCCTCCGACACATTGGTGCGGCTGGCTTCCGGGTTAAGCAAGCAGTGTGTCAAGAAGCAGTGTGGCTTGGCAGGGTCATGTTTCGGAGGACGCATGGCTCTCGACCTTCGCCTCTCCCAAGTCCGTAGGGGAGTTGCAGCGATGGGACAAGACTGTAACTACCAATTGGGGAGAAAAAGGGGTGAAAAGTACCCAAAAAATAAATGAGTCATCAGACAAGTACAAAAGCACAAAAGAATGAACAGAAATCAACACAAAATGTATAGAATTACAAGAAATACTAATTAAAATCTATGCATTCAAATTTTTGCTAATATAAATGTCATAAGTAATGCATATGAATGTAAACAATATATTTACAAGATTAAGAGCACAACTTCCACTTGGTTCTCTTTGTGATTTCAGCAAATGCCCTTGACGAGGATCATCATGTCTCAAAAGTCCCAGGCTTTCAGTTCCTGAAAGACAAAATACAATTTCTGAGAATCCTGCACCATATGAAAAAGAAAAGGAGAGCTGCATACTCTAGGAGCTCAGATGCAATAATTTAATAACCTAATAACCAACGTTTCGACAGACAAGCGGTCTTCATCAGGGTATAATGAAAAACACTGCAGGTCTCTAGTTTATATAGTGTCAAAGTGTAACCGGTGTGAAAAGGCTAGCTAGTTAGCGGAGCGTGCTAGTAGCGTTTCAATCAGTGACGTTGCTCGCTCTGAGACCTTGAAGTAGTTGTTTCCCTTGCTCTGCAAGGGCCAGGGCTTTTGTGGAGCGACGGGTAACGTTGCTTCGAGGGTGACTGTTGTCAATGTGTGCAGAGGGTCCCTGGTTCAAGCCCAGTTAGGGGCGAGGAGAGGGACGGAAGCAAAACTGTTACAAAAGGACACACAGGTGTCTGTAATCATGGCCGGGTGTGGTTAATTCACAGATAAACAGAACATACAAAAACATGAATGGATAGCATACAATCATAGATACAACTTGGCTACATAGGCCCACAAACATTTACAATGAATAGCAAAATCAAAAGAATGGCTTCAAATCAAAGTCTACGTTGAGACCGAAGGGAGCAAGGGTCTTTTAAATTAAAGATCCAGGCAGCCTCTCATTTTAACAATAAGTTGTCGAGGTCACCCCCTCTCCTAGGGAGGGTGACATGTTCGATGCCGATATAACATAGGGACGAAATCGAGTGGTTCATTTCCAAAAAGTGGGCTACGACTGGGTATGTCGAGTTTTTGCAGCTGATGGTGCTACGATGCTCAGAGATTCGTACTTTTAATTCGCGTTTTGTTTTACCCACATAATTTTTACCACAAGGACAAGTTATAAGATAAATAACTGCCTTAGTGGAGCACGTGATAACACCTTTGATTGGGATCTGTTTCCCTGTTTGGGGGTGTTTGAAGGATCTACATTTGTAAGTGCCATTGCATTGAGCGCAGCCGTTACACTTGTAGTTTCCATCCGGTAGAGGCGCAAATAGACGTTTTGGAGGGATATTTAGGGGTAGTAAATCAGAGTTTACCAATTGATCTCTGAGATTTCTGCCCCGCAAGAATACGACCAATGGAGGGTCCGAAAGCACATTACCAATACTGTCATCGGATCTTAGAATGTGCCAATGTTTGTGAACGATTCCCTTAATTTGTTCAGAGCCGGGGCCAGCTGAAATGCTGCAGTAACAGTGTCCACCATGCAATGTGAGAGTCTGGTCGGATAGGCCCTGGCCAAAAACTCTCTCACCATAGTTAATGAAAACTGATAAAGCTTTCGTATTGCCTGAGTCTGTGAAAAGTGTCAATTGCTGTGGCCGGGCACAACACACTGGGGGAAGCCCCTAGTTCACCCGCAACAGCGAGAGGGGCGTGTGTGGACAATTGTAATGGCCGGTTAACGTGTCTGTCAGACAGAACCCTTGGCCAGAATGAGGGGTTTGGATGTTGGTTGACACTCCATCTGAAAACATTCAGTCAACCAGGGCGTCAACACTAGAAGACCCTGCGACATTTGAGGCGCCAGAACTATAGCATTGGCCAGCATTGGAGTTGGAGTTCATAGCCTTCCATCACTGTATTTAGTGCCCATGGGGCCTCCACTTGCCTCTCTTAGTTTGTCCTTTGGGCCTGTGAGAAGCTGCCAATGCCAACGGTAAGCACCTCAGGGTGACTGCAGTGCCACCCTTCTTAGATGCTGCTGTTGGCAGGGACACCTTGCATTTCTCAAAGCAAAAAGCCATACTGGAAATTGTAGTTTCTCTCTGTGGGAAGAAGAGATGGGTAGTATACCCTGTAGTATAACAATATAATATGGCAACCCCAGCTACACACTGCATAAGACCAGCAGTGTGATCTAGCTGTTATGTGAGTTTCTAAGGGAAACTAGAATAGTTACTGTCTGTACTGTAAACTAATGTAACAAAACTATAGCAAACGCAGCTATAAACTAAAACACTATGTAATAGGGGAAACTAGGATAGTTACTGTCTTAACTGTAAGTACAACGGAACTAGTTACCCCAGCTACACACTCTGCAAGACCGCAGTGTAATCGCTGAAAAGTGAGTTTCCAAGGGAAAACTAGGATAGTCACTGGAAACTAGCATAGTTACTGTATGTAGCCTACTGTAAGTAGTGCAACAGAAAAACTATAGTAAACCCAGCTACACACTGTGTGAAAAAAGTAGTGTAATAGAGCTGTCAGTTTTCAATGAAGGGATAGTTACTGTCTGTACTGTAAAGTAGTGCAACAGAACTATAGTAAACACAGCTACACACTGAAACCCTCAGTGGAATAGAGCTGAGATGTGAGTTTCCAAGGGAAACGATGATAGTTACTGTCTGTACTGTAAAACAGTGTAACAAAAACTATCGCAACCCAGCAACTGTGTGAAAAAAACACCAGTGTAATCTCACTATGGTCGGACTAACATAAACTCAGCCCATTATTGGAAAATGAAGCCAACAGTGTAATATTGTGTAATAAAATGGGACCTACAGTATCAGCTTTAGTCTCATAAACTATCTGAAGGAGAGGAGACGTGAATGGCTGTACTTTCTCCTTGTGGAAACAATTAAGCCAACAGTGTAATATACTGTTTATAGTAAACACTGTGCAATACTGTATAATGGTAAAAATTACTACGGACCTACAGTATCAGCCTTTGTCTCATACACTATCTGAATGATGGAGAGAAGACATGAATGGCTGTAACTTTTCCTTGTGGAAAAATAATTAAGCAAACAGTGTAAACTGCCTGACCGTGAAGGGGCAGGGCAATCTACCTCATACACGTTTATAGCTTATTTCTTGCTTTATACGTGTGGGTTGGCTGTAACTAACGCCACGTTTATAGCTTATCTCTTGCTATATACGTGGGGGTGCTGGTTGGCAGGACTTAAGGGAAAGTGTGTATAGAACCGTGCTTAGTCCTGCAATGTTCACCACTCGCTAAGTTAGCTACTTTGCATAGCTCATTCACCGTGGAACACACAAGAGTCTATGCAAGATGGCTGCGCCCTGTGAGAGATATAACCTGGTTCTCTCATTGGAGAACTGCAAGCCCGCCGAAGCTAAACATACAGTCTCCCAATCTTGCGGGGTAGGCGCGGTCCCCGAACCCGAAGGCTATAACAGGGAGGGTTCCGGTGGACAGAAAGTCCCACAGACAACTAAGACAAACCCTAAGCGCCGCAATACTGTTAGACCAAACCGAGTATCGCCCAGGTTGGTACACTGTCCCAAGAAATAAAAACAAGGACGAAACCCAAACGAGATGGTACAAGCCAAACCGAGTGGGGGGACAGCAGAACACCCTGATGGAGAGGCTAGCTAGCTAGCTAGCTTCTCCAAGCTATTGAATAGCTGTGGGTATACTTCTGCGCTTATATACACTAACATAGAGCTCTTACCAAGCGAATCCTCTCTGGAATGTGCCGAGAAAAGGAAGTGGAAGTTGTGCGGCAGCTATTTAAGGGGGTCAGCCGCAACACTACCCGGTACACGGGACTAATCTTAAATTCTTACTCGGAATGTATCCTGCCGTGCGGAAGGATACCATATTGGAGTGATCCAATATAGTGTTACATAACAAGTTGGGCCTTCTTCACCTCAAGCCACACCAGCGATGGTTCAACTCTCACCATCTACACCAGAGACGACACAGACATCGTCAGCTATCGGTGGCAAATGCATGTGTGAGGATTCTGTTGAAATGGCACTCTCACTCCTTCCTGTTGGAGGGAGTGATACTGAACAGAGTCCACCGCAGGGAGCTAGTGTGCACAGATGACTCGCTAGCGGCTTGGGGGGTGGTGTTCAGAGGCATGGCAGCGAGCGGATGCTGGAGCCCCCCATGGAGTGGCAAGCACATCAATGTGCTGGAGCTCAGGGCAGTTCGCCTGGCACTCCAACAGCTCCTGCCCTACTTGGAGGGGAAGCATGTCCTGGTCAGATCAGACAATACCACGGTAGTGGCATATATCAATCACCAGAGGGGATTAAGATCCGAGCAATTTCATGGAGGTGCTGTGGAGCTCTTACTGTGGGCTCAGATCCGCTTGGCGTCACTGCGGGCAGCGCACATCCCCTGGGTCTTGAACCGGGCAGCGGACATGCTTTCGAGAAATGGCCCGACGGAGGGGGACTGGAGTCTACACCCTCAGGTTGTGTTACAACTGTTGGAAAGGTTTGGGAGAGCGCAGGTGGACCTGTTTGCATCTCAGGAGAACACTAATTGTCCCAGCTGGTTCTCAATGTCGGACCCTCCAGGCCCTCTGGGTTTGGACGCCCTCACCCACGATAGGCCGGCAATGACACTTTATGCGTTCTCACTATTTCCCCTGATCACAGCTTTGCTAGACATGGTCAGTTTGATGGGCCACCGGCTGCTCCTGATAGCCCCATACTGGCTGAGACAACCATGGTTCAACCTCCTGTTGTCCCTCCTCACTGTGACCCTGTGGCAGCTGCCGCTGAGACCCGACCTGCACCTCCCATGGCTGTGAGTGGGCTGGCTTTTCCCCCAAGTGTGCTGTGCCCAGTGAGGGAAGTAGACACTTACGTTACACGGACTAAGACAATATGACAGTCAGATCAGCTGTTCGTGTGTTATGGTCAGAGAGTTCTGGGGAAGAGCCTATCGAAACAGAGACTCTCACATTGGATTGTGGACACTATTACTACAGCATATCACCTGGCCGGCCGGCCTTTGCCGTCTGCTGTAGTGACGCATTCTAGTAGAGGAGTAGCTACATCGTGGGCCCTGCTCCGAGGAGTTTCCCTTGATGAAATTTGCGCCTCTGCCATTTGGGCGTCGTCCAGCACTTTTGCTAGGTACTATTGAGTCAATGTTGCTGCCGCCAACCAGGTTGGGACGGCCGTGTTGGGTGTTGCCTCCACTTCCCTGGAGGGGGATGGAGGGACACAGCAACCATGACTGCCCTGAGCTCAGTCCTAAGGGATTTTGCTCGTCTGGCCATGCCTAGTTGACCGATTAATGTGGTATTGTGATACGATATTGGAATGATCCAATATAGTGCTACATTATGAAGGTTACGTATGTAACCATGGATATGTGAGCTATTGGATCACTCCAATCCTCTTGTCGGTGATCTACGGCGGGACACGAGGTGGGAGTAATGCGACGGCAGCTATTTAAGAGGGTCAGCCGCAGCACTACCTGGTACACGGGACTAATCTGAAAGCGGAAGGATACCATATTGGAGTGATCCAATAGCTCACATAACCGTGGTTACATACGTAACCGTCGCTCTATACTGCTCCATGAAGCGCAAGAAGTATGAATGCCCTGACTCCTGCAGAGGCCATATCACCATAAATGATGTGTTTATACAGATCAAATTAAATAAAGCAGTATTCATACAGCACATTTCAGACATGGAATGCAACACAATCTGCTTCACAGAAAAAAATGAAAAAATAAACATTGAAAAAATAAAACTGAAATATTACCACACAACAAACACAAGAGGATAAAAAACTAAAAGAATAACAATAAAAGCTGAATGACTAAAAAGCACCCTAAGGAAAAGCAAAACTAAAAAGGTGTGTTTTAAGATCTCTTAAATATGTCAATTTGTAAGTCGCTCTGGATAAGAGCGTCTGCTAAATGACGTAAATGTAAATGTATGTCCACAGTTTCGGCTCCCTCAGGTTCTCTGGCAGGCTATTCCAGAGGCTGGGGGCGTAACTAAAGGCTGCCTCTCCATGCCTCTTGGTCCTAGGCTTTGGGATAGTTAAAAGGCCAGTGCCAGAGGACCTGAGGGACCTACTGGGTACATAACTTAATTGGAGTGCACCATCATGGATTGGAGTGCACCATCATGGATTGATTTAAAAACCAATAGAATCATCTTAAAATTAATTATAAAACTCATAGGCAGCCAGTGCAGAGACCTTAAAACCAGTGTAATGTGTGCTCTTTATCTGGTCTTTGTCTGTATCCATGCTGCAGCATTCTGTATGTTTTGCAGTTGACCAATGGCTTTCATGGGTAGACCAGACAGGACAGCATTACGGTAGTCAAGTCTGCTTGTAATAAAAGCATGGATGAGTCTCTGTATCAGCCTGAGAGAGAAACGGCCGCACCTTGTCAATGTTCCTCAGGTGATAAAAAGCTATTTTGGTCACATTCCTAATGTGTGATTCGAAATTGAGATCAGAATCTAAAATAACACCTAGGGTTTTTACCTGGTGTTTTATCTTTATTGCCCGTGAATTAAAATGTGCGGCCAGATTCTCTCTTTGTGCTTTGGCTCCAACAGTAAGTACCTCGGTCTTGTATTGATTTAGCTGGAGGAAGTTATGAGCCATCCAAGTATTTAAATCACTAATACAGTCTAATAATTTATCTGTGGAGCTAAAATCCTCTGGTGACACAGACATTTAAAGTTGTGTATCGTCTGCGTAGCAGTGAAAATCAATGCTGTGCTTTCTGATAACGCTGCCAAGGGTAACATATATAAACTAAACAGTACCACATCCTAAATCGAACCTTGTGGAACACCACATGTGATATGTATTTTCTTATGTTCACCAAGGGTGACCAAACTCACTACCGGTTAAATAGGTCCTAAACCAATTTAGAACTGGACCGGAGAGGCAAACCCACCTCTCTGTCCAGAAGGGCATAATGGTCAACAGTGTTGAAAGCAGCACTTAAATCCAAGAGTACAAGGACATAGAGCTGTTTTGCATGTGTTGGCTCGAAGATAATTTACCACTTGAAGTAAGGCTGCCACTGTGCTGCGGTGGGCCCGAAAAACAGATTAGAATTTTTCAAAAATACAGTTAGCACTTAAAAAACATTTTTGCTTAAGAATGGAAGGTTGGAGAAAAAAAACAACATATGGGGGATTGGAAGTGATGCAGACAATTACATTGATGGAAGTTACAATCTATCTGCAATATTAAAGCTGATCTACCCCCCAAAAAAAGTATTTAAAAAAAAGAATAATAAGAAAAATAAGAAAAAGAATGGAAGGTTGGAGATTGGCCGAAAATTGCTAAAAGCTGAAGAATCTAGATTACTTTTCTTCAGAAGGGGTTTGACTATAGCCATTTTTAGTATAGTGGGGAAAGTGCCTGTGAACAGGGAGTGATTAACAATAGCTTGCACTTCTTCAGATATGCAATTAAAAACTGTTTTGAAGAAGGTGATGGGGATAGGATCGAGAAGGCAGGTAGAAGGCTTAAGTTGGGATATCACTTTCCTGAGCATGTCTGTGTCAACCAGGGAAAATAAATACATAGTGCCTTTGTGTGGTAGGTTAGGGCACATTTCATCAAACTTCTCATCAGGTCTTGCTTGACTGATACCCAGCCTAATGTTTGTTATCTTATCTCTGAAATATGCCGCAAACTCATCACATTTAGATGTGGAGGAAAGTTCACATAGGTTTGCGGGGGTAGGATTTATCAGGCCACCAATGGTCAAGAAGAGCACTCTCAAATTATTATGATTATTAGTGATCAAGTTAGAAAAATATACAGGACCTCCCGCCCTCACTTACAGTCAACCAATTATGACAATGCGGAGCTATACAGAGCCCTCTGCATTGTTAAAAAATTTGAGAGGCACACAGCCATTCGGTATGGAGCTTGATTTGGCCTCTGCATGCCTCCAGAGGCTCCGCTATTGCGTCACACCCTCCATATGAAGCCTCCGTCCACATTTTCAGATCAAGCATAAAAGCATATTTGTACTGTACATATACTGTAGGTAGGGTTAAAGTGACTAGGCAACAGGATAGATAATAGACAGTAGAAGCTGCGTGAATGTGAAAGTGTGTGTGTGTGTGGCGTCAGTATGCATGTGTGTGCATGTTGTGTGTGTGTGTGTGGGGGGGAGGGGGTGTCAGTGTAAGTATGTGTGAGTATGTTGGTAGAGTCCAGAAAGTGAGTCAGTACAAAAAAGGGTCAATTCAGGTAGTCCGGGTAGCCATTTAGGAGTCTTATTTAGCAGTCTCATGGTTTGGGGGTAGAAGCTGTTCAGGGTCCTGTTGGTTCCATTTGCCGTGCGGCAGCAGAGAGAACAGTCTGTGGCTTGGGTGGCTGGAGTCTGACAATGTTTTGGGCCTTCCTCTGACACCTGATTTAGAGGTCCTGGATGGCAGGGAGCTCGGTCCCAGTGATGTACTGGGCTGTATTCATAATTCCACTCGTTTGCAGAGGCAGGCGAGATTAGAACTCTGTCAGATCAAGAAAATAAGCATTCTGAGCTTTGATCAATGCTGTGAGTAATCTTTAGATGTTGACCCATAATTTACTTTCTTTATTTTGTACAATATATACAGTACCAGTCAAAAGTTTGGACACACCTACTCATTCCTAGGTTTTACTTTATTTGGACTATTTTCTACATTGTAGAATAATAGTGAAGATATCAAAACTATGAAATAACACATATGGAATCATGTAGTAACCAAAAAAGTGTTAAATAAATCAAAATATATTTTATATTTGAGATTCTTCAAAGTAGCCACCCTTTGCCTTGATGAGAACTTTGCACACTCTTGGCATTCTCTCAACCAGCTTCATGAGGTAGTCACCTGGAACGCATTTCAATTAACAGGCGTGCCTTGTTAAAAGTTAATTTGTGGAATTTCTTAATGCGTTTGAGCCAATCAGTTGTGTTGTCACAAGGTAGGGGTGGTTTACAGAAGATAGCCCTATTTGGTAAAAGACTAAGTCCATATTATGGCAAGAACAGCTCAAATAAGCAAAGTGAAACGACAGTCCATCATTACTTTAAGACATGAAGGTCAGTCAATCCGGAAAATTTCAATAACTTTGAAAGGTTCTTCAAGTGCAGTCACAAAAACCATCAAGCACTATGATGAAACTGGCTCTCATGAGGACCGCCACAGGGAAATTAAGACCCAGAGTTACCTCTGCTGCAGAGGATAAGTTCATTATAGTTAACTGCACCTCAGATTGCAGCCCAAATAAATGCTTCAGAGTTCAAATAACAGACACATCTCAACATCAACTGTTCAGAGGAGACTGCATAATAATATGCCATTTAGCAGACACTTTTATCCAAAGCGACTTACAGTCATGTGCGCATACATTTTTACGTATGGGAGGTCCCGGGGATCGAACCCACTACCCTGGCGTTACAAGCGCCATGCTCTACCAATTGAGTTACAGAGGACCACAATGAATTAGGCCTTCATGGTCGAATTGCTGCAAAGAAACCACTACTAAAGGACACCAATAAGAAGAAGAGACTTGCTTGGGCCAAGAAACACGAGCAATGGACATTAGACCGGTGGAAATACAGTGGGGAAAAAAAGTATTTAGTCAGCCACCAATTGTGCAAGTTCTCTCACTTAAAAAGATGAGAGAGGCCTGTAATTTTCATCATATGTACACGTCAACTATGACAGACAAATTGAGAGAGAAAAAATCCAGAAAATCACATTGTAGGATTTTTTATGAATTTATTTGCAAATTATGGTGGAAAATAAGTATTTGGTCACCTACAAACAAGCAAGATTTCTGGCTCTCACAGACCTGTAACTTCTTCTTTAAGAGGCTCCTCTGTCCTCCACTCGTTACCTGTATTAATGGCACCTGTTTATCAGTATAAAAGATACCTGTCCACAACCTCAAACAGTCACACTCCAAACTCCACTATGGCCAAGACCAAAGAGCTGTCAAAGGACACCAGAAACAAAATTGTAGACCTGCACCAGGCTGGGAAGACTGAATCTGCAATAGGTAAGCAGCTTGGTTTGAAGAAATCAACTGTGGGAACAATTATTAGGAAATGGAAGACATACAAGACCACTGATAATCTCCCTCGATCTGGGGCTCCACGCAAGATCTCACCCCGTGGGGTCAAAATGATCACAAGAACGGTGAGCAAAAATCCCAGAACCACACGGGGGGACCTAGTGAATGACCTGCAGAGAGCTGGGACCAAAGTAACAAAGCCTACCATCAGTAACACACTACGCCGCCAGGGACTCAAATCCTGCAGTGCCAGACGTGTCCCCCTGCTTAAGCCAGTACATGTCCAGGCCCGTCTGAAGTTTGCTAGAGTGCATTTGGATGATCCAGAAGAGGATTGGGAGAATGTCATATGGTCAGATGAAACCAAAATAGAACTTTTTGGTAAAAACTCAACTCGTCGTGTTTGGAGGACAAAGAATGCTGAGTTGCATCCAAAGAACACCATACCTACTGTGAAGCATGGGGGTGGAAACATCATGCTTTGTGTCAGCTTCCTGCCTCCTGTTTGTCTCCGGGCCTCTAGAGGTCATCTGTGTTCCCCTCTGCCTTAGTTCTTCCTCGTGTGTGTCAGCTTCCTGCCTCCTGTTTGTCTCCGGGCCTCTAGAGGTCATCTGTGTTCCCCTCTGCCTTAGTTCTTCCTCATGTGTCCTAATTAGCTTGATCCAGGTCACCTGTGCCTTGTTTCCCCTTGTGTATTTTAGCTGTGTGTTTTCCCCTTGTTTCTCACTTGGTTATTGCGTCCTGACTATGTGTCTCCTGCTTTGTCCCACCGTGTCTGTCCTAGTAAGTTGTTCAAAGTTATCTTTAGTTTGTTTTTCTCCCCTCGTGGAGTTGTTTTGTTTTGCCTCCTGTTTTGGAACATTAAATCTACTTGCCTGGAGTATTGCCTTGGGTGTTTCATTTGGGTCCTACAACACCTCCTCTGTGGCTAAGGGGTAGTACCCCCAGCTCTCCACATCTGAGACCGGAGTTTCTAGCCCGGTTTGTGACAGACCTAGAGGTCGGATCTTTTCCTTGTCCTCCCCCGAGCACGCAGCTATGGACACCTACATTAAGGAGTCCTTGGCAGCCGGCCTCATCTATGCCTCTACTTCCCCGGCTGGGGCGGGCTTCTTTTTTGTTGAAAAGAAAGACGGGGGTCTTAGGCCTTGTATTGATTACCGGGGACTCAACAAGATCACGGTTCGAATCGATACCCCCTTCCTCTCATGGCCACTGCTTTTGAGCTGCTTCAAGGGGCTTCCATTTTTACTAAGCTGGATCTCCGCAATGCTTACCATCTCGTGCGGATCCGGCAAGGAGACGAATGGAAGACGGCGTTCAACACGCCCACGGGGCACTATGAATATCGGGTGATGCCGTTCGGGCTCACCAATGCCCCCGCAGTATTCCAAGCCCTGATTAATGATGTTCTCCGGGATATGCTTAATCTGTTCGTCTTCGTGTACCTGGACGATATCCTCATCTTCTCGAGGTCACTGAAGGAGCATGAGGGGCATGTTAGCAGGGTTCTCCAGAGGCTCCTTGACAATCACCTCTACGTTAAGCCTGAGAAGTGTGAATTTCATGTTTCTCAGACTCAGTTTCTCGGGTTTATTGTCACTCCCGGGCACCTAGAGATGGATCCCAAGAAGGTCAAGGCGGTCCACGATTGGCCCACACCTGCCACGGTCAAGGAGGTTCAACGGTTCATTGGCTTTTCTAACTTCTATCGGAAGTTCATTAAGAATTTCAGCTCGGGTGGTAGCCCCCTTGACGACGCTTACCAAGGGAGGAGGGACCAAGATTCACTGGGGTCCGGAAGCAGCAGGGGCCTTCGAGGATCTCAAGCGCCGCTTCACGTCTGCTCCGATTCTGGTGACCCCTGACCCAGAGAGACCTTTCGTGGTGGAGGTGGACGCCTCAGAGGTGGGGTGGGAGCCGTCCTGTCACAGAGGGGTGCGGATGGGAGATTACACCCTTGTGCCTTCATGTCTCGCCGCCTGTCTGAGGCCGAGCGCAACTACCACGTGGGGGATCTAGAGTTGCTTGCGGTAAAACTGGCATTGGAAGAGTGGCGCCATTGGCTTGAGGGGGCTCAGCACCCTTTCCAGGTTCTCACAGACCACAAGAACCTGGAATATCTCCCAACAGGCTAAGCGGATGAACCCTCGGCAAGCACGATGGTCCCTTTTCTTTAATCGATTCCAGTTCCTCCTGACTTACCGACCTGGCACCAAGAACGTCAAGCCGGATGCTCTGTCTCGAGTCTATTCTCCCGAGTTACAAGAGAAGCCCTTGGCATCGATTATTCCGAGGTCTAGGATCGTCGCACCTCTTCAGTGGGAACTAGAAAGAGGGCACGAGAAGCTCTTGTCCAGGAGCCCGAT